>NW_028259154.1:23812515-23966894 GCF_977971745.1 Zootermopsis nevadensis | reverse complement strand
GTGTCGGGCAAGATCAGAATGATACTTCTTCGTCCCATAATGTTACCAAAAGTCCAATAATATTCTGTAGTGTTATAGTTTACCAGAATGACAGTTTTTCAAAAAAGCATATGTGGTCTATATTTTCAGGAAGGATAATCCCCAATTCTGTTTTCATAAATAGATGATCATGTTATTCTTAATAGCTTTGGATGTATAAACTTACTTTCAGTCATTATAAGTTATGTAATAAATGTACGTATTTGTCTCCAAAAGCATGTAAATACGTAAGAACAAGATATATGTTTATTTTTGTGGTAAAACATCACAATTCATATTTAAATGTGCCTTTCTTTCTGATTACTCTAGGAGTGTTGCTGGCAGTTCTTGAAAGAGCAAAGGTTATTGACCCTATTTTAGATAATGGACAACCAACTAGTGCAGGAACAGTGTCAGCAGGTTACCAGAATTTTCTTATTTGTATTGAGATGTTTTATGCTGCCATCGCTCTGCGTTACGCTTTCCCATACCAAGTTTATGCCCAAGGATGCATTACAGATTCACATGGCCGAAGTGTTACAATGCAGAGCATCTCCAGTAGCCTTAAGGTATGAACATGGTTTGATTTGAATAGAAATAATCTTTTTTTAATTAAGAATTTGACAGTAATATTCAGAGTTACAGTGTATTATAACTATTGCAGATATGATTCTTCTGCTGTACATGTAACAGCATCATGTTATTTTGTGTTACCCACTGCTTAATGGTTGTTAACGTAAAATAGAGTTATTGGTGTTTCTCTAGCAGCTGTAAACATATTATTTTTGTCACATTGCATTACTTTATTTTCCCAGACTCTGCTGATAAGAGTAAATGAAGTGGTTTATTAAAGTTTGATGCCTCATTTTAGGCAGATATCATCACTTTCATGTCCCTTCTTTCAAGTTTATAAAATATCTAGTCTGGTAGGATATGAGGTTTCACGGCAGTGAGTCTGAAGATGGCTGTCTCCTGGGTCGTTGTGCCGTGTAGTCTGGTAGAAGTTTACCGACGTTTCAGAGGTGTTTGTTACCTCCATCATCAGGTCCTTCATAGTCCTTATCATGGAGGCAGCAAGGACCTCTGAAATGTCGGTAAACTTCTACCAGACTACATGGTGCAACAAACCAGAAGACGGCCATTTTCTTTTCCTAGTCCGGGTTTGTGGTCATCATATATGTAGTCTTTCACACCCAGCTGCAGGTTCATATATGTGAACTGTGGAGGTATTTTTGTTGTACATTCCTTATAAGTAACACTTTTTTTGCATTAAACATTTTCAGTTTGCATAATGAACTTTTCTGCAATGAAATATGTACAATAAAAAAATATTTTTACATGCATATATACTGTTCTGTATCTATACATCCACTGCATTATCTCATCCCACAATATACAGGGTGATTCAAAAAGGACTTTACAAATTTGAAAGTGTATAGAAATTTATTCAGAAGGCTTACAGAATCAGTTGAGGTGTCATTTTGTAGCAAAACAAATCAAGTTTTACCTCAGTCATTTTGGTTCGATGTGATTGCCATTGGTGATACTGCAGATATCCCACCTGAAATCAATTTCTTGCCAAACACGATCCAGCATATCCGGTGTCACTTCTGCAACTGCGGCGGTGATTCGAGCTTTGAGCTCAGTGAGATTGGCAGGTAAGGGTGGAACATACACACGATCTTTAATGAAACCCCATAAGAAAAAATTGAGAGGTGTCAAATCTGGAGAACGAGGTGGCCATGCTATCGACCCTGTTCGACCAATCCACCGACCTGGGAAACGGTTATTGAGGAAATCCCGGACTTCTGTGAGGTGGTGAGGTGGTGTGCCGTCTTGCTGGAAGTGAATGCGTCCTTTTTGGTCATCTTCGTCTAACTGTGGTATGAGAAAATTTTCGAGCATATCCAGATACACGATACCGTTGATGGTTCTCTCACACAGCGAGTGCGCTCCGCACCTGTGAAAGTAGCCATTTTCAAATGCACTGCCGCTTGCGCTTACAGTGACGAAATTCGGTACTACAGCACAATGTGAGTCAAACTAGATTTGTTTTGCTACAAAATGACACCTCAACTGATTCTGTAAGCTTTCTGATTAAATTTCTATACACTTTCAAACTTGTATAGTCCTTTTTGAATCACCTGGTATTTTATGTACTGCATGCAAATTAGTGACAAATCTATTTTTATTTGGCAAATATTTGCTTCATAGCCTACTTGCAAGGAATACATTCTTGTGTAAAATTAATTAATTGCGTTTGTACTGTCAGGTATGAAGCATTCTCTAACCCTAATTTCCATTTCAGATCAACTGTTGCAATTAATTCTCAGGATTATGGAGAACCCAGACAACAGTCATGAATTTATTGTTGATTCACATTTTAGTTGTGTCTACATGCTGATTCATAAAGCAGTTTTATTTCTTACAGGAAACAATGAACCCTAAAGACATAATGACTGATGCCATTCACAACTTCCACCCACAGTACCAACAGTACACCCAATATAGTTCTGGTAAGTCGTGTTATCAGCATGCAAATTGTTTAGTTTTCATGGAGGAAGATATGCCACATGGAATTGTTTGAAGTTAATTTTTGCTTTATGTGTTTTTTGTTCACTCCATTTGCATCATGGCTTTCAAATGATGACACTGTTAAAAAGTTATTGTATGATGTGTATTTACCAGCGTTAATATAAAATGATGTCGCCCTCGGTGGACTAGTGGTCAGCGTGCTTGCCACTGGACCCAAGGTTTGAGGGTTCCTCTGCCCCTGTCAGGGACCAAACCCCAGTCATCGAGCCAGTAGCTAGTCACTATACTGACTGAGCTATCCCTGCTCATCGTCCATCTAGTTAATTAAAATGGAAATTTTCATTATCATGCGGGTGGTCACCAGTGTTTCAGAGGAACACTGCTTCAGTCTTGAAGATGAAGGTGATATGTTCCTCGAAAACATTGATAAACACCTACAGGGTTACAACCCAGAAGACCACAACTGATAGCATTCTTTTTTATTTTTTGTATTACAAATTGTGAGAACTGGTCTATCACAATAAGAGAACTGAATGTATTAATGAAAGCAAAGGCACAGGTGGAAGGGTAATACAAAGATGAAGATTTCTATTTTTTGGGTTGTTGCGCTGTGTAGTCTGGTCAGTGTTAACCAACGTTTCAGAGGTCATACTGCCGCCGTCATCAGGGTGATGAATATGCCAGTAGGGTGTATGGGGCTAGGTTTATAGGTGCCGGAATGTGAGTGGAGTAGCCTGCCCCGAGCCAGTGGGAGTGGACCAATAGGAGTGTGTGGGCGAGTGTGAGAGAGGGAGAGGGGGGGGAGCCTCGGGAAGTGCGTCTGGTGGGACATGGGAGTTCGGTTGAATGTGATCGGGGCCCTGAAAACCTCAAATCTTACATAATACAGAGATGTGTCTTAAGAAAATAGGGTGTGAGATTGTGGACTAATTTTATCTGGCTGAAGCTAGAGGGAAGTGTGAGCTGTTGCGGAAACAGTAATGAACTTTCACATTCAATAAAGACAGTCAGCAATCATCTTCTTAAGAAGGACAAGTTAGCAAGAGCCAAACTATGAACGAATTAAATAATTGTATGCTTGTGAGGGTATAACAATAACATGCATTTTTAGCTTTGCTAATATATGCCTTATTATTGGTGTGCTCATATGATGCTTATCTATTGTTTTGAGCCTTTAGAAGCTAAGTTGTATGAACTTGCATTTTTTCAGAGGTCAGTACACATCTGCCTTATGAGAAGCTTTGAGCCTCTTTTTGTCTGCTGATTCTGGGAAGATAAAAGTGTCAGACCATGTTGACAGTGATACTGAGATGGTTTTAGCATCTGCAGAAGAAAGCACGAGCCTTGCATGATGCCAGTGTTGTGAAAGCATGTGCACAGAACATTATTAATTTATCCATTTTACTTAAATGTGCAACAAATTTTAAATAATTTTTGATGCAGAATATATTCTTAAAGTGGACATCGTTTTACATTCGTCACTGAGTTCACAATGTCCTGATTAATAAAATAAATAATTATATAATTTTTATACCTATTATGTATTTATCATATATTTCTTTTTACTTGTGAGGACTGTTCTCAATTTCTTAAATGATGCTGGAAATAATTAACTTTTATGTTTCACTGAAGTAGTAGTTAATCGTTTTAATCATTTATTTGATTCCAATAATAATGTGTGTGAATGGAATAAAATGGACAATGTAGTAATTTTGTACTTTTGCTTGTTATGTGTATATAATATTTTGCTTTCTGCTTGCACTATTCTACACATGGAATGAGATGCATGTTATTATTCAAACTTGGTATTTTTGTGTTTATTTTGCACTAAATAGTGTATTTTGCCATTTATAATTTCTTTTAGTAGTGTTTTTGAGATGCTTCTTTTGTTAAAGACACTTTTTTGTAGGAAAAGTTGAGCAGTGTCTCGCGCCGTAGCTGCGTGGTCTGAGGCATTGTGCTTCGGACCGGCGATACGGATGCGCGCTGGTTTGAGTCTCGGGGGAGAAGAAATTTTCTCATGAGCTTTCGGCCAGTGTATGGGACCGGTGCCAACCCAGCATCGTGAGGAAATTGGGGAGCTACAATGAGTAGCGTAATCCGGTCAGGAAAGCTAGCAATGGCTGGGTGATCGTCGTGCTGACCACACGTCATCCTGTATCTGGTTGGATGATTGTTCACCTCTGCTTAGGCATGTGAACGTGAGGCCAGCAGTCAAGCTAGTCGGCTTTGGCTCTCTGGAGCTGTCATGCCACGGATTTAATTTAATTTAAAGTTGAGCAGTGTATATGCTTCATTGTTTTAATTACATGTTAACTTCTGGTAAGGGAACAATAATATTCAAATCAAGTGGAACAGAAAGGAAAGTTAATTTACACAGATGATGAAGGCAGTACCCAATTTTTTTCTTCCCTCCCCTTTTCAAGATATTACCATAGATTGAGTGAGAGCTCCAAAATACCTACGGAGTGAAACACTGAAGCATTGGCAAGATTCTTTATTTTTCCTGCAGGTCTTTTTAAAATTCTGCTGTGAACTGAAACCTCCTGTCGTTTAAATTAATTTATCTTGGCATATATTTACATTTACAGATTTCTATAATAAATATTAATTTCACCCGGCTGTAGTTTATGTGATTTTTAGATGAAGTGATGACTTGATAAATCATGACTTGATCATTTCACCAGTCAGTATAATGATTGTGGGACATACTAACTTCCCAGTTCAATATTGATTGACTGCCATTACAAAAATATTTATGAAGGGAAGTGAAGAAAATGAAACATTCTCAAGACATAATCAAGACTAAAATGAAGGAATAAAGTGAAAGAATTAATATATAAAAAAATATTGATAATTTCATCCCTTAAATCAGACCATGTGTTCTATATACTTTCCATTATAACCAGTATTATTTATTGTTGGAAGGTCATTTATGTATATTATGAAAAGCAAAGGCCCTAGAATTGACCCTTGGGGAACTCATGTTCTATTGTTCCCCAGTTTGAGAAAGAATTTGGAATATCATTAGGAGATCTTATCTTAATATTTTGTTTTCTTTCTGTTAGGATCTGAACCATTTTGTGGCTGTTGTTTGAATGCCTTAAAATGTAATTTAGTTAAAAAGTTTTAGGTGGTAGCATTGGTCTTATTTTCATCAAATATAGTGAGTTTATTATTTATTATTTGTCATTACCAGAGGATCCATGTCACTCTGGAACCACAAAACTGCCCCTTTGCTCAAGCCTTCTCTTTTGTGTTTCATATGTTGCTTAGCCACCCTTGGAGAGAGAAGTTTATTTTTCTAATCCTCACACATCATCAAGGACTAACCCTAAATTTGACTTCTGTCTGAAAACTGTTTCTGCCTCTGTTTTCAGCTCTAAGAATTATAACAGGACTTAACCTTGAGACAGCCAGCAGACTTCATTGTGCAACAGAAAAGAGTGAGCTAAACCCATTTCTTCATAGAGCACAAGAACGTGTGAATTTATAGAACTTGTGTTACAAAGTTGGCAATTTTCACAGCTTGTGTGCACTTCCCTGAGTTTTGGTTGTATGTATTTCAAACTTCACGATGTGAATCAAATGTGCTGCTGTCATAATTGTAAGAATGTCAAAATCACTTGTGACTCAAGCTACCACTCTTGAGTGATGTCCTGTCATTTCTAACTCTCTTTCTTTTGCATTTACTTCAAAGCACTGTCGGCTCTACAAATTCATAGACAGTACTGAAGTAACAGTTTTGATATAAATGTCTCCTCCTCTTCCCCAAATTTTCTGCAATAAACCTTACATGATTGGTTGCATCAGGAGAGAGCGTACTTCACTATTTAGTTATCTTACTTCCAGCACTCTTTAGTAATAATATATGATGTAGATGGATTCAGAAGTGGTCTCTTAGGTTTAGCAACCAAAATTTTATCTGCACTTCTACCATGTGTGATACATGCCTTGTCCTTCCCATCTATCCATAATTAGTCTTCATCATGTTGAAGATACGTATCTTCATTGACAATCAAAAGTGTGTTAACATATTGATTGCCTTGCATCCTCTTCATTTATTGCTCATGCAGTGTCTTGTTTGCCTTTTGTGTCTGATACTTCATATTTCATTTATTCTCACATTACATCGTTCTGTATTTTCTCCCTTTTTGTGTTTCAGTAAATTTTTCCTGCTTAACACCTGTTGTATATTTCTCTTCATTATTTTGTGCGTATCTCCTTAGCACTGAGACTAGCTTGTATCATGTTGGGTTATGTAAAAGCTTATTATAAAGTATTCAACATAGAGAATGATTTTGTTGGTTGATTCACCATGTAATATCTTTGCTGTATTCCAGTGTTTTAAAGGAACATACTGCCCCTATCATAAGGGATGATAGGGGCGTTATGTTCCTCTGAAACATTGGCACACAGGCAAAATACTGCACAGTGCAGTGACCTAGAAGATCACCATGTATATTCACATTGATATGTAAACGTCTTACATTTTGTATTTGATGGTTGTCATGATAATGAAGTTCTTACATCTTTAAGTTTGTCATTTTCCTACTTGAAGCATACCAATAGAATCGTCAGATGACTTATCGCAAGTAATTAATATTTAGTATTTATTTATGGTAAAAAGAATAACTTCATTTAATAATAATAAAGGAAATAAGAAGTCTGGTTACCAGAATACACATAAGTAGTTTAAACACTGGAAGAAGACTTCTCCAGCTAAATATAAATGTATCATGTTGAAAATGTAGTTCATATTCAGTCATTTCGTAGTTCAGTTATTGTACAGGAAATATGTTATGACGTTATCATCCTTGACCGAAACAGGAAATGACACCAAATCCACAGCCTGGATAATAAATAGAATGTCAACAATAAAATTGGAATAAAATGCAAATAATTAGATATTTATGTATGTTTGTTTCTGGTCAGAGTTGATATCTGTGTGAAAACACAAGACTCTCCTTAGAACTGTGATTTCCAAAGCTCACAGCTTTCCATATAGCAGGAAAAAGATAAGATAGACACTGAATGAATAAATGTGTTTCCTTTTTAATCACCTGTTTCATATAACTCATGATACACAGGTGACTTATGTCAGCATTATCATCATGTTGATTAGGTGGGTCACATTCTCATCGAGGAATGAGAATAAGCAGTTATGATCCTGATGACCCAACACAAGGAGGAGGAGGAGGTGGTGGTGGTGTCGGTAGTCAAGGAGGTGGACATGGGACATCACGACGACATAGTTCCCTGCCTAACCAGCGGGTCTCTACCATCAGCCAGAATTACAATGAGAAAACAATGCTGCTCAGCTCAGATGACGAGTTTCAGTAATATGGGTCGAACAAACCTGTTTGCCAGGATGCTTACAGAAATGTTATACAGGAAAATTTTGCCACTTTGGACAGGAAAAAGTCAGAACCAAGCATACCAGTCAGTGATATGTTACTGTAACATATATTAAATTAGTTGTCACCAACTTCATATTATAGCGTGCACTTTTGCTTTCTAATGGTATTGAATAATGTAATAACATTTTCTGTAGGTAACCATGGTAATAATGCATGCCATTACCATTGTTCTTAGAAACAGGAAGTGAAACAAGCTTCAGCTGTGTTTCTCAGCCAGGTTAGTACATTATTTTAAAATATATAAATTTGGGCCAAATATGTTTCTGTTTACAGAATTCCCATAAGAAACTTCTTATGATTTGATTGTATATACATGGTTATCAGTTTCATAGAGCATTTCCTTATTCAAAATTTTGATTTTGACTCAACTATAGGATGTACATTATTGCCATGATAAATTAATGCATATTTTTACAGTTAGTCAAGAGTGGTACACTGTTATTACTATTACTACCACTGCTGTTAAACTACTGTGTGTATTGTTAACACTAATTAAAGTACTCAGTGATTCAGACAACTTTTAATTTAAGTAAAATTGCACAGAAATAAAACCTACTGGTAACTGACAGTTTGATGTTTTATGCTTTTGGGTGCTGATTCCTATGAACCAGGAAGTAGCTCAAATGAGGGAATGTAATAATGAGAGTTTTACATGTCCATGCAGTAAACACATGCAAACAAATTCATAATTGTTTCTTCTGATATACATGCATTTAAAATTAATAGTTTTACCCTTAATTTTTATAATAAATTAAAGTCATTTTGTATGCATTTAGCAACTGTAAAGTGCCATACTGCCAGTCACAGTGGCTGCTTGGTTGCTGGGATCATGGGATTAAATCTCTTTCAAGACTATGATATTTGTCCTCATATTTCGGTATTGTGTTGTTCTGTGTAGATAGAGGCCTTGTGATGGGTCAACCTTCTGCAAAGAATTCCTACCACATGTTGAAAAAGAATGTTCCTTCAAATACTTTTAAATGGGTAACAAAAAATATTTCTGAAAATACTCTCTTCAACTGTCATATACTCTGTGTTCTTCTATAAGCTAAACAGATCAGTGTGATGAGGTATGTATTACCATCTACAAAAATAAATATTAGCTATATGTTATAACTCAAGAAGCCATTACATGTTTATCAACCACCTGGTAACACACAATTGCAGAAATAAAATTGAAGTGAATAAGCAAAATACATTAAAATATTACACAGTAAAATCATTTAAGGATTATACCTGAGAGGATCCAACATGATTAAATAAGTTTTCTGTGTGTGTAAACAGTTATATGCATATGAATATCTATAGCATTATACAATTTATTTCAAGCATGTACACATTATGAAGCAAAGAGTGAATTGATACAAAACACATTTGATAGAATGCATTCATTGTTGCAAGTCCATCACAAACAACAAATGTTTATGATGAGTACCTCAACTTTTATGTAGACAGACTGAGGAAAACCAAAAAAACTTTATCAGGACAGCCTGTCTCCTTGTCAGTATTTAACATTATACCTCTCAAATATGAAGCGAAAGTGATATCTACGTGACAGTGATGTTCAATAGGATAATGTTAATTAATACCACTTGAAAGGAATTATATAGCATTAAATTATTAATGTTTACATAATTAGCGTATCAAGATATTGAAATGTGGGAAGAAACAGTCTTAGCACTTTTCAGGGTAATGTCCTGTTTGCTGAAGAGGCTGAGAAAGATATTGGAGAGGATTTTATGATAGACATTATGAACATAAGACTTTATCACAAAGCTAACTAAATGTGTTATATAAAGAACCCTATGTACATATTCTAGGATTCCATATACTATCTATGGATTGGCATTTGCTATTTATTTCCCTGACTTGCAACTTTGAATGAAACCTTTCATTTATTTTTACATGTTCAGTAACTATATGCATTCAAAATGTGTTGGTCTTTGTAGAACTCTTAGCCGACATGAGTTTGCTATTTAACTTAGCTGTTCCAGTTCCAAATCACTTTTATTCTTGTGGCAGACATTTTTGTTGTGTAATTTAGTATTCATAAATATTACATCCAGAGAAACATGAATGGCTGCCATTTACTATTCTCTGAAAATATATGCATGCAAGTAAAGGAAACAAATGCATTGGTTAAACATCAGTTAAGTGATTCAGGTATCTACTCCTCTGAAATCTGACATATGGGTTGGCAATAGTTTGAGCTCAGTGACCAGCATTTGTTATGTGTGTGCTGTACCTCAACTTTTTGGAGCTCATATAGTGTCATATATAGTTTGTTTCATGTTGTCTAATGATGTGTTGCCTCTTTCCCTTCTGTACAAAATGACTAACCTATATTATGTAATGTTGTAACTTGTTTTCTTGAGAGCTAGTTGAATTTAGTTGCTTATATGTAATCAAAATACATTTTCTGGTATGAAATATACACCAGGTAGAAAATTTTAAAAACATTCTCAGTACTTCCTTTTCTAGATATTCTAGTCTCTTCAGGGTTTAAAAATAAATTTATTATGTTGTTATTGTTGTACATGCTGATAAAATTAATGCTCAACTATAGTGCATAAAATTGTTTCTTTTATTTATCTCTTTACTTGTTCTCTCAGACTTTGTCAATGTATACTCAAAGAAAAAAGAATCAAGGATATAGGGCTTTAATATTTCTTAAATGTACCTAACTAACTCCATGGAGTGGAATATTTCTTGATAAGCTAATAGTCATTTATAAGTCAACACATTTCCATTTTTTATGGCACCTGAAGGTTCATTACCATGTTTACAAGAGCCCACCACTAGTTCTTGTCCTGAGCCACAAGAATGCGGTATACACTCACCTACCCTAAAGATCCATTTTAATATTATTTTCCCTTAAACATACCTAGAGGTTGATTTATCAGACATCAAATGTAGGACATAAAAACTAGTTAATATAAGAATCTTATGATGGTCAGCCATATTTTCACTATGTACAGTTTTGTTTGAAAAAGTTGAAATGGTATGTTATGCATTCACAGGCAGAATCTATTGTATATTAATTGCAGATGAGAAATGTCCTTACTGAAGTGCAATATTAAAATGATAATATTGTCTGAATAGATTTAAGTTTTAGATTATATGTTTGACAGCCATATTGTTGGAATGTATTTGTACATGGTAGAATTAAGATATAGGATGAGGAAAGTGCCTCTAGATCCAGCAGAATCAAGGAATTTTAGGTTAGGGGTGGACAGGCTTCAGTACATACGCCATATTTGACATATTCTAAGTGCATATAGTGGTCAGTTTTGTTTTGTGAGTCATGGTGTTCATTGTGTACAGTTATATGTATGTCTGTCAAAAGAAGAAGTCATTTTGTTTTAATGATGAAATATTTTTTCCTTATTCATGGTTTATTTAACAAGCATTGTGGTCAGTAACTCAGTTGTATAGCATTGAAAAGATAGGATGATTAGTGAATAATGAATTGGAAAGATGTAGAAGGGTGTAATCATGGCCTAATTTATGATACTACCCAGTATATGCCTGGAGGAACTGAGGAAAACCACAAAAACTCAACATCAGGAAAGCCTGTCTGTTTGCTGAGATTTTATCTCAGTAAGTTTTGAACATGAAGCAGGAATGCTAATTTCTTAGACACAATGTTTGTTCCTTGCTTAAAAATATCAAACACTAGATTTTTCTTTTAATAATACCAATAACAAGTTGGCATGTCATAGCTGCACTTATTTTGACGTAAATACATCTATACGGAAGGGTCATTCAGCAAAACAGCTTTAGGAAAATGTGTAAGATCCATACCAACAATGTGTAAGTTTGAGGTAAGGGATTCCTATTTATTATTATTGTTCATCACATTTAATGTTTTCATCTGCATTTGTGAACTCGTGTATTTATTGCCTAAATATAATTTAAATACAAAGACGTATTTACGTCAGATTCTCCGGAACCTTGGTTCCACTGTAAATTTTTTCTCTCCAATTCATTACTTGCTGCTATGAGGCTTATTACAAAACAAAAGACTACCGTCATATTATTCCCAACCATGGACAGGAAGATCACACATAATTGATTGCTGTCATTGAGCAACTTCCTTTACATATTTTGGAACAGTAGTGTTCCGTTTTTATTTCAACGAATTTCTTTACACAAAAGTACAATGTACCTGATATACAAGCAATAGGTTCAATGCTGCTGTCACAACCTTGCAAAACATTAGGAATGGATTCACAGAATGTCTCGCCACTGCATTCAAATTGGAAACACTATGCTTAAGTATATGGAGTTCCAGGCTGGTAGCATTATGCCATGTGTTGTGGAAGATTACAAGCAGTTGTTACAAATTTGTAGTCTTAATTTGAATACACTTACAGCATATCTGAAATATGACACTCCTAACTCTGTATAACATAATGTTTTAGAAAGGAAGTTATGTGCACTTTGAATCTGTTGAATTGAATGCTTGCCCACCATAAGTGAAACTGTGAGATTATATTGTATAAAATTATTCAGATGTATATTAATTTAGAAGTGTGGTAGAAACATTCCATGGGAACTAGAATTCTGATCTCAGGCATGGTTCTGGATGATGCAGTACGTAATGCTTTATTAAGTACTTTCCTGACAGGCCATATTGGTTTTGAAATGCTATTTGAATTTGAAAATGTTTTCATATACAGTTTTGAGTGCAATTCAGTATGTTCATAATTCTGTTTCAGTATTTTGCATATTGTATTAATAGAAAGTGGTTGTTTTATGATTTGAAATTAAAATACAAGGTACTCATTTTTAACACATATGTTTAAAAAATGTACAAATTTCTCACTAATATATGGAGTTCTAGACCACTGACACTAGTGTCAAAGACAATATTTTGTTATTTAATACTGTCCAATAGTGTTATCAGTTTTTGTAGAATTATAATTAAATTATACATTTTTCACATGACATTCTTACTTTTATGTATATGTTAAAGATATTGTCAACATCAAACATGTTATATTTTTGTGGACATTTTTTATGTTCAATGCATATTTTAAATACAGTTATTTTTAAAGTTCTGTCATGTTTTGTACATTATATTAGTATTATTTTAACTTATTGTGTGATAAATGTTAGGAAAGCATATTTAAAATTAAAACTTTAATGACAAGAAATGATTGCTATTATGTTTGAAACTGATATGAGTCATCTCATAGCAAATATAAAGTTATGCACAGCTGTATTTATTTTAGGGTATATTTAAATTAGTGTGCACCTTTGCAATTTATTGCACTTGTCTGTTCAAGTGTTTATTTGAAAGAAATATATATTTGTGTACATATGTTATGGTGTAATAGTCTACTTATGTTGTACATACTGACTCTTTATGTAAACTTAATCAAAAGTGTCACAGGAACTCAAGTGTAACTAACACTCTGGTAGTAGAACACAAAGGTTCAACACTGTTAACCCTTTGAAGCCCAGTGGTAACTATTTGTACCATCTCCTGCAATAATCTGTAACACTGCATTTTGTATTTATGGATTTCATATGGTTAACAGTGTAAATAGAGATTATTTTTATAAACACTATTAACCACTTGATCTTTGTAATGGTGAGATACAGACTGAATTCTTAAGTATTATTTAGATGAGCTTTGGCTTCAAAGAGTTAAAGCCAGTCTTGTGAATAAACAATACCCTGAGCCAGTTCCATCCACCTCCCTGATATCCAGCACTCTGGTTTTCTACATTGTGATACTGTGTGGTCTTGTCAGTGACATCAGAGTTGTCTAGATGCAATGACATTTGACTCTGTGCTGTAGCACCTTTTGCTCATTCCAGCAGCTGCCAAAGGCTGATTTTTTTTCTTGAGATTATTGTAAAGGGTTTGAAAAAATGGATTTATTTTTGTTTTGTAAAATTCCAGAATTTTTCTCAGTGTTAATGTCCAGATGGCTCTGATGCCCAATCAGTCTTTAGTCAACAAGTACCGGGATTTTTTACTCAGGTGAAGCATCTGGAGCGTAAATCTAAGCACTCTAATTATCTATGGTTAAGAATGTGTGGATCTTTATCTCCACTCCCCCATACGTCTGCATGTCGTAGTTCTTAGTTAATCACAGCGGATAACTTTAATTTACCTGGACTTGAAAAGAACTTTACAGTTGAAATGGATCGTATATGTATAGAATGTGAAGTGGATTCAAATGGCTCATATGTTGGTATTATTGTGCTCATGAAAGGGGACGCGGTGACTGTCAGCTGTTCATGAACGTCCGGTCAGAATGGAGATGGCTTTACGCGTGGTGCAGACGTTCACATGCTTAAGTTTGTAATTGGAGGTACTGATTTCTTAAATCGTATTGAGTTTGGAGAAAATTAACATGTGCTGAAACGTAATATTGAGTGTTATTTAGGTGATCCGTGATTTTAGGTGACGTTAATGCTACTGGAGAATTGTTTGGTTAAGCACATTTCCCAAGAACAACATCGTGGTTATTAAATCTGCGTTTTGGAAGACACGACGAGAAGAAGGAAGTGGCATTCCTATTTAAGATTGTGAGCTTATATATGTTAAGTTAGTGTCCTTTTTAATTTCTGAAATTATTATTCTGATGTACGGGGAAAGTGTTACGTAATAATATAACCTCTATATATGTTAAGACGTTTATTCAATCCCTTTTATCGGCCAGTGTTAAGATGTTTTTTATAACAGATTTATAAAAGTAGAGAGGTATATTTATTATTATTCAAGTAGAATATTTGACATATTATTGTCGTAATTTATATTCCTTGGTTAACATTAGGTTTATCTGAGAAATAACATTTTATATAACTTTGTTTCTAATAGCATTATTGCAAGCATTTCTGAAGGATAAATCACTTTTATGCATGTAGTTATTATAATAGGAACTATAGCTCTATTCTGGAGCAGTAGGCTTTTAACAAATATATTATTGGACATGAGATGCTGGAAAATTATGAATACCAATAGAAACGATTTCCATGTTAAAGTATAGAACCAAAACAGAGTATTAAAATAAGCTAGAACTACTTCAGATTTTTTAAAATTTATCACTTAAGTGGTGGTTGTTACTGAGGACTACAAGACAATTTTAATATAACACAGATCTAATGGCCAACTGTTGCAGCTGTTATCACTCCTGCTAAATGTTTAGGAGATCCCAGGTTCATACCTAGGCCTGTAGACCTGCCATCCTGAGGTTGTTTGTGGTTTTCCTCAATGTTTCCAGGCAAATGCCAGGATAGTATCATGAAGTAGTTCATGACAGATTTCTTCATGTCTTACAATTCATCATTCATTAATCATCCTGTTGTTTGATGCTATGTAATCTGCGCTACTGACAGCATCATGAAATAAACCACAAATAAATAGATATGAAAATGCAATGTAACAGTTACAATAGACTTTGGCACCTTGTACCATCTTCCAGTGATTTATCAACTGCTTTTACACCTAAGATTTTGGTTGTACTCATTATTTCTCATATAATCTCACTCTGTTTTCCATTTATTTGTTGTTATTAACTTAACTTTTTTTGTCACTTCTTAATTTATGTTGTTATAGTTCAAACTTTATCAAAGTTACATGGTCAGTATCAGGCAGAATTGTCAGCTTGATGTTGATGTAGGGTGCTGGAGACAATGACCCTTAAAGAATTTGCATTATTTAGATGTGGTTGTTTAAACAGTTTACATTTGTACATATTTCTACATTTTTAATTTCTATGTATGTATATGTGTGTGTTAGCCTCCATGCATCTTTGCATGATGTGGTACATAGGCTGTGGTATTACTTTACCTTTCCCCATTAGCTCTGGTTGTAATGTAAAATTTATTTTAATTCAACTCTTGAATTAAATGGTTATTTTAAATATGTTTTAATTTTAAATCTACTTTGTATAAAATGTCTATTTACATTATTTTTAACCAGCAACAAATAAAAATATTCTAACTGTATCTTTGTGTCTGTAGTTTACCTGGAGTGTGGATTTTGGACAGTTTGCCAACTTTCTCAGATACAAAGATGAAGCCACTTACATCAAAGCAGTTGCAACGATTAGAAAAGAAAAACAAGAAACTGGCAGCTTATTTGGAAATTGCAAAGTTAAATGATAAGGACAAGGAGGTGAGTGAGATGTGATGACTTCACTTATGTGTAGATATGCAAGTAATTCCTTTGTTTTTTAATATATTAAAATGTAGATCTATGGTGTTCTATCGTAAAAAGTTTGTTCTGTGACTTCAGGTCAAAACTCTGAAGCATCCAAGCAAAGAGGACTGTGAATGCTCTGATGCTGACAGTTATGCAGGTGTCACAGTTCTTGAAGAAGAACCGAGCAGGAAACGCCATAAGAAGGACAGTGAAACTGTAGTGGTATGCAATACTGGACCAAATATGATACTTTAAAACTTATAGCTGTCATTGAACATGTGGATATCACAGCTATCTTACCATCTCATTGATGTTACATAACTCAACAGATGAAGAAACATTGTCATTAAGTAACAACCACTGATGACGTGTTTTGCAACATAACTTCAGTTTATCATGAAAGAACCACATTTATTGCTGTGTTTTAAATAGTTGTAAGAAATGAAAACATAAGCCTCCTGTAAGATATGTAAGTTCTTTTATGTAATTTGATTTCACAAGAGCTTTCTTTTGTCTATATCCTAAGCTGATTCAGTCAGATCCATACCTCCACTCCTTTCTGTAAGACCTGTTTTAATATTATCCTCCTGTTTCATGCCTGAGTCTTACAAGTAGTTTTCCAACTATATTTCTCATACCCTGTGCATGCTACATGCCCTGTTAGCTTATCCTTCTTGATTTAATGCCCTAATAATATTTGGAGAGGAGTGCAAGTAATGAAGCTGCTCATTTTGCAACTTCCTTCATCCTATTACTTTTTCTGCCTTAGGTCCAAATATTGCTAACAGTTTATTCTCAGACATCCTCATGCTGTGAGCTTCAATATCAAAGTTATTTCAATTTGTTAATTTGAATGAGGCTTGTGGATCTCCTAATAACTACATATGGAAATCTAGTGTTCCACATAGCAGAGTTTTGTAATCACTACAGTATATTTGTACACTTTTGTATTATGTTAGCAGGATACAGATGAGAGGAATGTGTCTGAGAGTTCTCAGCATGTGTCAGTTCCTCCAGTGGAATCTTCAGAACAACAATGTGATGCTGAGCTCATGTTGTCAAGTCCAAATAATTTTCCTCCAGGATTTTCTGATCAGGCTGTGATAGGAAAGAGTGGGAAAGTTCAGCTTTATGGGGAAGCGTTTGCACAACTTAAAGATGAGCTTCGAGAAAGGAAGAACCGCTTGAAAGTATGTTTTCAGTCATGAGGTAACATTCTGAAGAGTCTTAATTTGTGAAGCATGAATGCAAATTATGACTATATAGCTGTTTTCTTTTTCTATAGTGTATACCTCGATTTCGGTTGAAGGAGATGGGTGAAAGTGCATCACTCACAGTGAAAGAAGAAGAGCGTACACCATTGTTTCTTAGCGATATTCAACACTTGTTGATGTATTCAATGCTAGGGCATCATTCACCGTATCAGCCATCAAGGTGAGGAGTGAACAATATGTCAATTATTATTACAGAATTTGTATTTAATGGAGGAGAAGCTGAAGTACTACAGTAAGATACTGCTATTATGTAGCAACCAGTTTTCATGCACTGAAATTATTCTGGTAGGTCGCAACAAGGGAAGTTTATTGTTTTCATATATTCTTGCTGTTTTGTGAGTGTATGTTTAGGTTTGTGATGTTTAGTTGGTATTTATCATGGAATGTGAATTTTTTTGGTAATTGGAAGATTTTCTTTTAAACATACACCTAGGAGATGTTTGCATGGAGCATTTGAGTGAAATCATGCTCAAGTACTTACATCTGAAATCAATAAGTTTACACATTTGACCACTGGATATGTATGTATAATAGTGTAAGAGCTTCGTAACTCATCATGAGCATCTGTATTCCTTGGGCATAAAATTGCTTTGTTGATGTAATGTGTATAATCAGTTAGAGCAGTGGTCCAAAACGCAGTGCCCGCGGGTGCCATGGCACCCGCCAAGGCTTTTTTGGGTGCCCGCGTTGTTACAGAAAGAGGTTATACTGAATAATGAAGGCTGTTCAACCATGAACATTATAAAATCAAAGCACAGATCTCGACTTACTGATGCCCATCTTGACGATTGTTTGCGAGCAGCAACATCATCCTACACTCCCAAATTTGAAAAACTGGCCAGTGAAATGCAGTGCCAAACATCACACTAACTTCCCACTTGAGTAATAATAATATGTATTTTTGATTGCGTGGTTTCTTGTATCATTAAACGTTGTGTTTTTTTGTGTATTATTTGGTGTCCATATCTTATTTGTCCAGAGAAAAGAAAATTTGGCTTTGTTAATTGGTTGCTGCCTGCCACGGTCTCATAAACTCTCAAATGTGCCCATAGGCACAAAAAGGTTGGGGACCACTGAATTAGAGACTCCTCTAGTTAATGAGGTAGTCTTTATAAATTGTTCTAAAATAGCAATGATGTTGCTACCTGCATAGGTGTGAGCTATATCCTCACATATTAACAGATTTTCAAACTTTACTGTATAGCCTAAGCAATTTGTCACATATCATTTTTCAGCATGACTCAGAAGACAGCGCAATTCTTTATGTTTGGAATGACTGCAAAAACCGAACCAAAGAAAAACATTTGCAGTTATGTTGTAATATGTTGATTTACTTGCAGGTGGTGTCAACTAGAGAAGTTCAACCGCGTAAGTCATACAGTGGTCCTCCTGATTGAAGGGCTTTCCCTTTATGACTTTCAAGCTCATGAGAGTATGTTCCCTGTAATCACAGATGTCTTCAAGAGCAGAGTTGAGGTTATAACTCCCCTTGCATATAATGGCAGCCTTGTAGAAGAGCTGGCAGCAGTCCCTCTGACAGGAACACAGAAGCATAGGTTACTGAATCGTAAGTTTACCTCGATGAAATGAATGGAGATAATCTGAATAAAAGACATGAAACTAGCAGAATTCTCAAAAACAAAAATGGGAACACTTGAAAGACGAAATTAGTAGCTTGAAACACGCATAGGGCAAATTTAAATCACCTCCAATGATGCTACGCTTCGTAGAATTTCCTAAATGACTAGTTCGGGCTGCCAATCTTTCAATAACTCGCATGTCCTCGTTAGGAGCTCTGTATATACCTATAATTTCCCACGAATATTTTGTATCCATTCCTTTCACTTCTACCGCAATCATCTCAAAATCCTCATCTACCCATAACTCCGTACAGGCAATGAAATGTTTAACACAGATGAAAACCCCACCACCACGGGCAGACCTATCTCTCCTGAAAGCTGTAAAATCTGCCCTAAAAACTTCAGCATTGCTAATATCTTCTTTAAGCCAAGACTCTGTGCCTATAACAATATCGGGGTTATACGTGTCAACTAAATTCCAAAGTTCTAAGGCTTTATTATAGATACTCCTAGAGTTAACCTGCAGCACCACTAGCGACTTGCCTTCAACCCTATATGCTGCTACCGTAGTTATAGTTTCAGCCCCTGTCCTAGCTTCAGTTTCCCTACTCACCAATTTACTCATCTCTGTTCCCCTTACTTCATGCAAAGCCTTCTGTTGTCCAGTTGATGAATGCCGCGTTTCCCTGGTTGTCCTCGTTCTGTGAGTGCCATCCACCAAAACGTGTCACGTCTTCCTCCATGCTCATCCTCCACCATCGGGTCCACTAACCCTAGCTTACAGTTGTCCTAATCGTCTCCTTCCTCGTCCATTCAGATGCAGTCCATCCCCAGCAAAATCTCCTTCCTGTATCCAGCTGTTCGGATCAACAAATGTAATTACAAGGACGTTTGCAACCCAGTCGAATCTATCATTAAGAACTCCAATACGCCGCCATGGTATTGATCAGATTCCAGTAGAATTGGTATGAGCAAGAGGTAATAACCTGAAATAATTAATACAGTAGCTTTAAAATAACTGAGCTTATTTTGTTAATAAAATATATTGTCCTATATTGTTTATGCACTCCTAATACATGTATTTTTATTTATTTCCCTAATTAATTTATAATATCTTGATTTCAGAGTAAGTTTAGATCATCTCTTCAAAACTATGAAAATAGGGGTTTCACTGTACTTTATCAAGGTTGAAGTAGATATATGTAAGCTTTAGATTACTACTGACATGTGTTGGATATTTGCACAGCTAGCTCAAATACAGAGAAGTAAAGGAATGCAGAGAAGCATGTATTTTTATTACTAAGCTATGTTTTGTTTTACCTGTGATCATTTCTTTTATTCAGAGTTTGGCAGTTTAGAGGTTGCCATGAAGCACAAAGAAGATTTAATTAAAGTGATGAGAGCTATATTCCCTGTTGTTGAATCGACGTGCATTTCACATCAAATTCCGCGACCTGTATCTGATAAATACTCTCGCACACAGCTGCTCCTTTCACCTGCACAGCTTATTGAAGAGAACTATCCTCTGCCATTGAAAGGGGCGTTTCGTGCAAGGTGAATTCTGCTGTGAACTTATTTAATTTGTTGGTACAAACTTCAATACAGTGAAATTCCAGAAAAAGGAACACTTATTTGGATCTTAAACAGTGTAAGGATAGATGTATAATGTGATTAAGTCATTAAATAAGATGCATTTGAATTATTTTTGGGAGGGGGGGGAATATTTATTCACTACATACTCATTGCCATACTAATTGCCTTGTTTATTTTTATATTAAATATAATTTCCTAAGTATTCGTATATTATGTTGATAGATATGAAGAATTTGTCCTGACAAAGGACTTATACCATGAAGTAACTCACGATTCTCCAATGTTTGGTTTGGACTGTGAAATGTGTCGTACTACTTCAGGAGACTTGGAAGTCACTAGAGTATCAATTGTTAATGAACAGTTGGAGGTAAGTACCAATTCTTGTACAGGTACCTTACCACAGATTTCCAAAATTTTCTCATACCTAAAGTAGCATTTGTTAAAAATTATTTCCATCTATGTAAACAAAATTTTAGTTAATATTAATATTTAAGTAGTTTTTTGTTGCCTGGACAGAAAAATAATTTTAACACATTATTTTACAGCAATTACACATCAAGGTATGCTTCAAATGAAAATAGGAAGTGTTCCCCTACACTCATATACATTGCAAAATAAACACTTTCCATTTTTAATAAGATGTTCATCTTACTTTTCTGTTCTGTAAAACCTACAGTACCTAATTCATATAAAACATCGTTAACTTATGTTGTGCAGGATTTAAATTGCTGTATGCGGGTCTGGTAGCTGTATTTTGAATTGTGGATTTATCTAGTAACAGCATGAGTACTAAGAATGTGTATATCTTGGCAACTGTTCTTGCTAACATATTCTAGTACAAATTATTTGAAAGGAAGTACATTACTGATTTTCTTGTGTTATTCTTCATTAGTATAAAAATTGTTTGTGAAAAAGTGATAGATTACTAAAATAAAGCAAAATATAATGTGTATAAATCAAAATGCACAGCACTTTGCATTTCTAGTTTCTGTCATTTCTTGCAGTATAAATTTACCTTTATGTGGTAAATATGAAAACACTGGCCTGACTTTGCACTTCCAGCACTGAAATTTGGTAGTCATCTGCTTCTTCTTGGTCGAGTACACATGACACTGTAAGTGCAGTCCTGCAGCCGTATGATGCTCACTTGATTGGCTTTTGGATTGTTCTTCTCTTGGGCTGGATTAAGAATGACACTCCTTTGCTCTTATTTCCTGTAGGAGTTTCCTTCTACTTGTGGTTTATGCCATACTAAAGTTGTCTATAAGTGTGATGATTGTATTTACGTCTTGTTTCTTTCACTTAGGTAGAATATGGACTAGGTAAATTGAATTTATTACAAGTACTTTGTGACTCAATCAGTATGATTTTAATTGACAGGTTGTGTATGAGACTCTTGTGAAACCTTACAATCGTATCACAGACTATCTTACCCGTTTTTCTGGAATCACAAAAGAGTTGCTTGCTGATGTTGTTGTGAGACTAGAAGATGTGCAGGAAGCTATCAGAGCATTATTGCCTCCAAATGCAATTCTGGTTGGTCAGTCACTCAACTTTGACTTAATAGCACTCAAGGTAAGGTGTATAGTGTGATTACAACATTTATTGTGACTTTTTTTCAAATACAAGTTGCCTTTGTGGAATGAGCCAATAATTGTTTGACATTACATAAATGTAAAATTATACAGATGTGTTTCTTAAATAAAATAATGTTTTCAGATATGTAACAAGGCTATTATCAGTTTCCTTCATTTGATGGTAATCTCATACTTAGGAATATGCGTTTCTATATCTGTATTTATAAACCAGGCAGGAAATATGACATTCCTTGTGACAGGTGGTAGTTAAAGAATTAATATTTTTGTAATAAATGGAATTGTAATGGTTTATTGTTGTTTAATTTGTTAGATGATGCACCCATATGTGATTGACACAAGTGTCATCTACAATATCACTGGTAATCGTTTTCGGAAGACAAAACTTGCATTGCTTGCACAAAAATTTCTTGGAGAAGAAATTCAACAGGGCAAAAAAGGACACTGTTCTGTGGAGGACAGTTCATCATGTATGAAACTTGCCCAACTAAAACTTGCTAACGGTATGTTGATGTGGCTGTTTTCTGTAGTTTTGCTTTATACAGCATATGTAGTTGCAAGTTTTAATGATGAATCTTTGGAATGGTATAGAGTGACAACTTATGAAGATAGAAATTTAATTGTTATTTTAATATCAGGACCTTACAGTGTTGTTGTTGTTGTTTTTATTTTTTTATTTGGTGTATATTCTGCTTGTTATACATACCTATGCAAGTTCATCTTATCAGTAGAAATGTTGAGTTTTAACCTAATCTATAAGTAATCACAGGAGAACGGTATACCAAATTGCAAAATTCAGAGAACAGTAGTTTTAAGGGCTAATATCAGTAAATAAGACTGATGATTGTAAGTAAACTTTATATAATTTAGGCAGATCTCTGTTGTGCACATTAAAAATTAAATCTGTGACGTAACAGCTCTAGAGAGCCAAAGCCGACTAGCTTGACCGCTGGCCTCATGTTCACATGCCTAAGCAGAGGTGAACGATCATCCAACCAGATACAGGGTGACGTGTGGTCAGCACGACGAACCCCTAGCTATTGCTAGCTTTCCTTACCGGATTACGCTACTCATTGTAGCTCCCCAATTTCCACATGATGCTGGGTTGGCACAGGTCCCATACACTGGTCAAAAGCTCGTGAGAAAATTTCTTCTCCCCCGAGACTCGAACCAGCGCGCATTCCGTATCACCGGTCCAAAGCATGATGCCTCAGACCGCGCGGCTACGGCGCGGGACTTGTGCACATTGTAGGAGTAAAACTCTGCCAGACAATTATAAGGGAATGCTGACTTGCCATATTCCTTGTACTAATCTTCTGAGTTGGATACTAAGAGCCTGTGTCCCTCCGATTAGCAGACTATTAATTGAGGGAAGTTTCTGGGTGCATGGGCTCAGAGTTGTTGTTATAAGCAACTACTTAAGGCTGATAAAATTTAGAACTGATTGTAATAAGTTGCATGTCTAAACTAAATTGAATGATTTTCTGTTTCTATCACACATTAGCAGTAAAGTTTTATTGAAAATGGTCTTTGTAATGTAACAGTACATGTCATACAATGCTAAAAATTATGTATGCCTAGGCTACTTTTGTTACTGTAGCTAGTGCCTTTTGCTTGAATTGGTGGCAGTTCTGAACTTATGTTTTGTTTATCAGATATTGAATATGGGGATGCAGTCCTTGCTGGTCACAAAGCATCAGTTGCACGACAGAGGCAGGTACAGCCAACATCAGCACAGCAAGAAATTGCCACTAGCCTGTTTAGTCATGTCACTAAATTGGATAAATCAGGTGATTATTTATTACAATGTATGAACTGCTGTGGTGTCAGAGCAGGGATCATCATCTTTTCTATCTGATGATGATATGTAACGGTTACTAATACTGAATTTCTGGACTTTTTCCGTTATCTGGTATTCTGAAAAGACCACGTCATTTTCAAAACTGGATGGGTCAGTCCTCAGGTGAGAAGTTGGAAAGTATGTACTCAGTTCACTCTATTAAAATGAGTTAACCTCAGTCACTGGAGGTCCTATGACAAAAACAAAACAAATATATACAGAGGGGCCCAAAAAAATGTATACACACTTCAACAAAACAAAAACCTGTATAAAAGCTTTAATACTAAATTTATACAGACGTCAAAGGATGACTATAAGTCGTGTGTACATTTTTTGGGGTCCCTCAGTATATAATTAAGTAGGTAACATTATTGTGCTATGTTGATGGGAGAAACACAATGTTGTCATCAGTAATAAAGAGAGAAGTCAAATTACTTAGGTTTTTAATTCTTTAATTATAGTTGAGTGATCGAAGCTTGCAAGTTATTTTTAACCTGAATCAGTTCTTTATTTTATTTCAGCTGCTGTTGTGGGTTCCAAGGAAGTGGTTGACGGGTATTCAAACTACATGTCAAAGACATTGTTCAGCATTAGTGATAGCAATGAGAATATCAATAAAAATGTTCAGTGTATAGTAACTCTAAATGAGACAGTGGTGACGCAGACATGCAACATAGCACGAGAACATTCATTTACACTCTCTCATGTTCAGGTTGATCTAGCCGAAACCGATGATGATACAAGCATTATGAGACAAGTAAATATCTGGTGTAAAGCAGTCTGGGAACATATGGCATACAATGGTTTATGTGTGATCTTGTTTAGTGGCAGAAAGGGTGGTGCAAATGGCGCATGTTTTATTCAGGTCAAAAGACCACCTATGCCATGTAAGCATTAACTTCAACAGCTGTGAACAAAAGAAGTCTGCTTCTTTGGTGCGTGTACATAATTATATTTATTTACATAAACACATGCCTCCCTTTAGTCTTGAATCATCTGTAATTTTAATCAAAATAAAATCTTTCATCTTATACACCATACCAATGCTATGACATATACTGTCATCCACAAAATATTAAATATTTATTTATTTTTTATTTTCTTTTGTATTTGTGTGGTTATTTTCAGATATAATTATAACATACCTCAAATCTCCATCATCAAAATGATCTTCACAATATGTTATAACATTGTGTTTTTTACATGTGATAAGAATGTGTAAACCAAATGTGACTGTGAAAAACAGACTAATTTCTTAAATATTGTTTTTCTTTTAGAAAAGCTGGTGTTGTTTGCTATGTCATCATGAGTACATTCAATACATGCAAGGTCAAGTGTGAATAAAATTAAATATAATTTTAACTGTTTGAAATGTATATGTATGAGCCTGCATAACTCGGTCAGTATAGTGACTGGCTATGGACTGGATGATCAGGTTTCGATCCCCGAACGGGGGGCAGAGGATTTTTCCTCTAGTCTCTGCGTACCACCCAGCCTCCTATCCAATGGGTACTGGGGTCCTTTCCCGGGGATAAAGCACAGCCGGGGTGTGATGCTGACCACTCACCCCCCATCTAGTGCTGAGGTCAAGAATGAGTAGGAGCTATAACTCTTCTCCCCCCAAATTTTAAGATTTTAAACTATTAAAGAAATTAAAATAAATAAACAATTTGTACAGGAAATTTCCCAGATGTTTCAATCACACTTCGAAATATGAGTTGAACACTATAACAACTTGCATTTTATGAAGATATTCTGGTAAGACGTCCTCGTTCTTCTGTTGGGCCACGGTCACGCGAATGTCATTTGTAAATTGGAGAATTTAATACTGCAATATAAGTTTATCTAATCAAGGATGAATCATTTTTGACTTATGTTAAAAAATTCTTAAAAATTTTATGTATTTTTTAGTTTTTAACTAATTAAGATTGCAACTTAGAGGATCTTAAAAAATATTTATTTCTTTGACCTGATGATGGAAATATAATTTCTGAAACCTGTCCTCTCAAATGAAGACCTTTAAGTAATATTAATTAATTGCATCAGACTGTGTTTTAATCGAATAGTTTCTATAACTGTATAACAATTTTGATGTCTGTGTTGTAAAATTCAAGTGATTTTATGGATTACATACACAGATTATTTTTAATATTATGTTAATTATTTCTCTCCCCCCATCTTGTCATAAAATTTTGTGTAGTGTTGGTAACGTGTTATTTACAAACAGTGAAAGCGCATTCCATTTCTTCTCGTAGTTCAATGACAGGAATTATGGGTAATGTCTCTTACTTTTCTGGTAGAGTGCGCGTTGTGTGAAATAGATTAATAAACTTACAGTCCTTTCATTTTTACTGAAGAAGACGGTATATTCACTTGGCGTTTTAACACATCTCTGTAAAGTCTAATTTTATTTTTAACCTTAGAATACGTCGAAGCATTAAAATACGACATACTGTTACTGCAAATAGTTGACGATCCATGTGCAAAATTACAATCGTGATAAGAAAAAATCAGTGTGCGAAGTGTATTTTCAGTATTCCTAATTCTTTTGCACAATAAAACACCAGTTTACCCCATTTTATACATTTGTACGTAAGTATAAACAACTGCACTATGCAGCGAGAAAATGATAACACACATCAAGTTCAGCCTGTTTATCAGCAGGGACAAAGAATTTTTCGAAATGCTGAAAATTTTGTAAATAACCAAGGCATTCAACACACATCAGGAAGCAAAAGCCATATCTCTGCACAGTACGCATCGATTTTACAAGCACAAGAAAGTGGAAGTGACCAATTTCACAATGAAAATGGACTGCTGGAGAATCTGAGGTCCAACATTTGGACATGCAGTGTGAAAACCGCTGCAGAGTTGAAGAATTTGACTGTGTCAACTGAAGAACAGAAGAAACAAATCCAAAAATTTCTCGAAGTTCAGGAATCAAGAGAGAAGAATGTTTCCGAAGCCAAGCATAGGAATGAAGCGATGGGCCTGGAGTTACAGATTTCACAAAGGAATTTACAGGAATTGGAGGCTCAGTAAGATTTCATACTCTACAATTGACAGTGCTTTTGTCCGTGCAGCCTTATGCTACTGTTTGAACTGATTTTTTATTACTATTTTATTGCCCACCCTCCCTCTTAACAGGTAAAATAAATTGACGTTACTTAAAGGCTTACAGAACTCGACTCACTGCATATTCACTTTGAAGACGGCAACTGCATTGTCTGCAGAAACGTTGGTTAAACTAAACTTTCGACGGTGCCACCCTCTTATCAGATAACCTTACACGAGTCGACTTATTGTCTTGCAGTTTAATTAAAATTTAATTGATGGTTGAATAAGGTTGGCATGGTTTTGTCGGAAAACGTAAATAACAATATGGCGACGGCGCGAAATATTAATTTGGTGCCAACTCATAAATCATTGAAGCAAAGCACCCCTTTATTTTTTGTGTATTAAATATTTTTTTTAGAAATTTTGTACCAAATTTTATGTGTTGTTGAAAGCCCTAACATGTCAATGACAAAATCGTTGAGGTTATGTTTTCAAGATAACTGATGAGCTGTTGTCTGCCTGTCTGCTGTTGTTGATCTTCTGGGTAGTAACACTGTTTGGACTTGTAGGTATATACCAATGTTTTGGTGAAACATACTACCTCAATCTTTAGGCCTAAAACATGTTCAATTTATAATGAACTGGTACCAAATACTCACATGTTTACTGCACATTTGCAATATGTTGATTTCTTTTTTTGTAATATATGTTTTACCCACGGTAGTATTTGTTTGAAGTTTATACATGAGCTGGGGTAACTGAGTGTAGTGACTGGTTATGATTCCCAGCAGGGGTAGGGGCGCCTGTCTTTGTCATCATGTTAAGACACCCTTGGGTTCCCAGCCCTCTTATTCATTAGATGTCAGTAACTCTTTCACCAGGGTTAAAGCTGCCAGATCAAGAAGCTTGACTATTCACCTCCATCTAGTGCCAATAATTATTTTGTTCCATAAAATGAAGTTATTTTTACTTTTCAATAAAACTTTCATTAATAGGACTATTATGGATGAAACTAATTTTCCTACAAAGGTATGAAATTAAAATTTCCTCTGAAATACAAGACAGACTGTCCATACATTAACCTGTCATGGGTGTTTTATATATATTGCATGGCAGAAAGTAATGCATGAACTTAAATATTTCTAAAGCATTATTCACTGGTCTCATTAGTAACAAATAAAGTGGTGTACAAACTTCAAGCTAAGCCAGACTGTACGTCTGAGAATATTCAAAGTTATTTGAAAGCTTAAATAATAAATATGAGGTGAATCATTTCTGTATGTTTCAGAGGGGCTCTGATACAAGATGTATGTGCTGATCTGCAGCAACATTGCATCTCTACAGCTGTCACACTTGAGAAATGTGTGCAAGCTAAAGAATGCATTGTGCAGTATTATGATCACATTAGGCAGCAGCTGAAGGCTGATGATGAGCTCTATAAGATGCAGAAAGATGAATCAAGGAACAAGGAGGAGCTCTGGAGACATCATGGTGGGCAGTGCACACAAATACTGTTCTCTTTATTTTCCTATTTTAACCACTGAGATACTGATTGATTTTGTCTACTTCAAATAAATTAAATTAAGTCAAAATAAATATTTCAAGTACATCACAGAACTTCAATATAGCTGTAGTATATCTTTTGCCCAACAAGTAACGTATTTATACTTTGGTTAATTTTGCACTGTTGTAAAAGTAGTTAATGCTACTGAAATGTATGAGCATCTTGCAGCCATCAAAGTTTGTTAACAAGTTAAATTCATGAGAACAGCACTAACAAATACAGTGGTGGGTCATATTGATTTGAATCTGTTTAGGAAATGATAATTATTTAGCTTAAAAACTGTTAACATGTTTACTGGTTTCCAAAATTGAAATATTAAGATACTGTTATAAAGCATTTATTATGTCTGCCACTTTGTAGTGTTATTGAAGACGGTATTCACCCCAAGAGACTAATATCAGTTGCAAATATTAAAAAGAAAATACTAAGGAATATATCCAGGCCTAAGTGGAATGTATTATTCTTTCTTTGTTTTTTTTTTAAAGTAGCACTATTACACATTACTGAAATTTGTGTATCTGTTCACAGCACTGGAAAAAATTGAAATGAGAAGGAAGGACAAGGTATTAGCAGAGAAAGTGAGAATGGAAATGGATCAGAAGATTGACGAAGTAGTGGCCAAATTGATTGCGTTACAACAGCAAAATGTGGTACTGAGTGATAGGATTAGACAGAAAACTGCCAAGAAGGAGAATTTAGTGTCTAAAATTGAACAGGTATCTGATGGTTCCAGGCATTAAAATGTTTAAAAAATTTAGGATTATTAAAGTAGGCATAGCTGTACTGTACTGAAATTTTATATGTAACCTTTATTATATTGGAAAAGTCAATTTGAACTTTAAACCCTTGTACTACAGTGCTGCCAGCCAGACTTTACCCCATGTAAAACTGGACTGTGTTTAAGTAGTGACATAAAGATGATAAAGATAATACTTATTTTTGTGTAGGAGCTACAGGATGTTAATGAGAAGGTGAGTAGAATTCAGCAGATGAATGTAGAGCTAACAGCAGTTACAGAGGGACAGAGGAGTTACATCACAAAGTTGGAGACTTCACTGCAGGATGTGACCAATGACAAGGATTTGGGAAAGAATAGTGTGTTGCATCTACAACAAGTAATTGGAAAGGCAGAAGAAAGAAAACAGGTAAAAATGTATTATGCGCCTTATATCATGCCTTCTTTTCATGCTTGCCTGTTATTGTTTTTTTTTATTTTGTCAAGGGCTTCAATAAATGAAATGAATTTAATTGAATTATCAACAGCATCATTTTGGGATGAATTTATTACAAGTGCTTTGAATATAACCTCAGAATTTTAAAGCATTGCCATATTAGTACTTATAGACTCATAACAATATCATACATAATTTATAGCTGTGATCTATCTTCAGGAAAAATTTAATTTTCTTAGTTTAAATGTTATTAGCTCTCAAAATCAGACTCAAGGTAAAATGAGAATTTATGTATGACCATCGTATTGCTGTTACATAAAAAAATATTTAATACAAATTGCATCTTTTCAAGGATCTGGTACTGTTTAGTTTCAGGACATTGCGTAGTTGCACCAGTGTTACTCCCTTCACACAAATTCATATGCTCACCATGTTGTTATTACTGATCATAGAAAATTAAAAAAGTATAATGTCCTTTGTCATCTTTTAAGATTGTTTCCGAAGAGTTGGGACAGGCAAAGGCCAGAGCATTGGCTCTGGAAGTGGAGAACCATGAACTCAACTGTATACTGGAGAGGAAAGGGAATCTCAAAGCAGAGCTCATAAGCCAGCTTGAGCAATATGAGCTTGAACTGAAGGACATGAAAGGAATCCTTTGTGAACTTCAAGAATCCTGTGAAAATAAAAAAGAGGAAATAAACAGTCTGCAGGAACAACTACAGGCAAAACAGTATGTGTATTGTGTATTCATGCATGTATGTATGTATATATATTATGTATCAACTCCAAGAAAATGTATTGAGAGCACGTAAGGATTCTTTTCTCTTTTGAATCACAGTTTGAAATGTTATGCTAAGACAGTGACTGGACTGTTGTCAGTTCAGCATCATCATGAACCTTAATGTGTTGCAGGTTGGAGCAGGACTCCCTTACCTCTGAGTACAAGTCAAAGATAATGGATATGGAAGAAGGGATTGAATCAGAGAAGAAGAAATCATGTGATATGGATTCAGAGCTACAGAGAGAAGAGCAGACAGCTAGTGAGCTGCTATGTAGCTTGGAGGAGATCAGAGTTTCCAACAGCAGCATGGAGCAGGAGGTGCATGCTAATTATATAATACAGGATTACAGCCAGCACAAATGGTTATTTGAGGACTATTATAGGAGGACTCATTTCTGAGGCTTTGGCAATAGAAAACTTTGGTTGTGGACATAAAGAGACTGGCTTAATCATTTGTTCACATGGAAAAATTACTGTGTGGACTGAAATAGCACTACACAATTACACATGTTCAGGATTAAATAAGCAGTTTCAGACAGCCAATAAGGGACATCTTCCAGCTTAGGTTTTGAGCAAAGAGTTAACAGTCTCTCACAATAAAGACTGATCTACTGCAAAATGTTACACAAGGCTTCAGACTTGGTTGGATTTCTTGGTATGTCCTTAACTTTATGTATGATTTCACTCGTCATCAAACATTGTCTGTGCTAGAGCACTAGTGTTCTCACATCTTTGATAGATATTCCACAAAATTTGTCAATTCTTGTCTCATTATTACAAAAATATAATACAATAATATGATATCATTACATTCTGATATCTTATTTAACTCATGTAAGCCACGCACCCCATTTTTCGAGGAAGTAAAAAAAATTTAAAAAGTTTGTAACTTTTTCTTCATATGCATCTGGTAGCCTTTGTGTGATCTGGGTCCATCTTCTTATGGGAAAAATATCTCACCAGCCACCCTAGACTTGCCTTAAAATTTGTTATATGCTTGGCCCTAGCTATTTCCAGCGCTTTCATCCAGCACATTTCTATTGATACAGCATATTCAAACTGCCGCTTCTCGCAAATAAAGCTCACTAGTTCCTCTTCAATTACCTCAAACTTTGGTTTTGATCCTCTGAAGGCTCTTTGATTACTTGTAGTCTCCATTAGAAGGTCCTTCTTATTCCTCCAATCTCTTGAACCTTCTCCTGGCAGCTCGATTTCCGATTTACTCAGCCACTCGAACTATCTTCAATTTTTCACTTGCTGTGAAAGACCATAATCTCATACACATTGAACTCATTTTTCAAATAGTAGCTGAAGCAGGTAATGGTCAACCCTGCTTTTAAAGGACAAGGAGCAGGTAGAGACATAGAATTAGGTACGCAATGAGTCATACTCTTGTAAGCCATGCATCTCATTTTATGGGTAAATTATTTTCAAAAAAAGTGTGCAAAGGGTACACGAGTAAATACAATACTTGTGATTTTGCTGTGTTTATTTAATTAGTTTATCTAAGGTTTTGAAAATTAAATGAGGTGTACTTCTTAGTACTTATTTTCTTAGCAAACCCTTTTTGATAGAAGAGAAATTTTAATTCATCCAATGTTCTGTCATTGATCACAAATTTAATTATATTTTTTGTCTGAAACACTAGCCAAATTTAATATCCTCTGGTATAACTTGTTTTTTGTTACTCCTGGTGTTTAAGTTAAGAACACTTTTTTCTAGGAACTCTACAAATACAGTGTAATCTGTGATATAGTAAATGTGGAATTTTTACCTGTAGTGTGAAGTGTTGAGGGAAGATATTGCCAGTACCAGAAGCAGAACTGAGGAACTGCAGGTGCTAGCAAAAGAAGAGACTGAGCAGAAAGAGATGGTAGTAAAGGAACTGAAGGCTGTGGAGATATCTCTTCAGGAACTGAGGAGCTCCCTGGCTGATCACAACAAAATGCATGAGGAATTTATCCAGCATGTCACCAAGGACAAAACTGAGACAGACGAAGAGCTAAAGAATGCTCTGAATCGACTCCACAATAGTAATGCCAACTATGATTGTATGGTACAGGTGTGTTCAAAGTTAGTTATAATTAAAACATCTTTTATTTTCTCTGTCAGGACGCACCAGAATTTTGTTCTAGAAATGTTGGGGGTGGGAGGCAAATAATGTTCATTCTTTGCTGTTTCCTGACTTTGTATTATTTGAAATTTAATGACTTGTGATACTGCATACAGAGTTTGTTAGTGTTATAGATGCTGTTTGTTACAAAAAATTTGAGAGCATGACTTGCATACCATGTTGGACATTTGTCCATTAAAGAAACTTGTAAAAGAAATAACAAGAGTAGGCTTATATTTTTGTAAATATATGACTAAAAACATGTTTTTGACCTGATAATGGCATGTTATCATTGAAGAGCCAAAGGATAATTATATTCACATATTAATAAAGTTGTGTTGACATGCTGACAGAAAATATAGCGTAGTTAACATTACAAAAAAAAATGGACTTCCTCAAATTACATGCAGGCCCCATGGTGTTAGTCATTCCATAACTGACCTTAGTTACTGATTGCAGGAAACTATGATACTGGTGAACGAGAGCAGACAGAGCTATGTGCAGCATATTGAGATGAAGGAAACTGCTCTGACAGCCTGTAAGAATGAGTTTCTCAGTCTCACCAAGCAGGTGGAAAGAGCTTCTGCAGAAAAGGTGATAAGTTCCAGCCACTTCTTGTACAGCAGTTGTGCCAACCTTCATGTGATGTTTCTGGATATTCTTTATAATATTTTTCTGAGAAAGATAATAATGACAGAGTTTCTGTATGCCTAATTAATATTATTAAATTAAATCCGTGGCTTAACAGCTCCAGAGAGCCTAAGCTGACTAGCTTGACTGCTGGCCTCACGTTCACATGCCTAAGCAGAGGTGAATGATCATCCAACCAGATATAGGGTGACGTGTGGTCAGCACGATGAACCCCCAGCCATTGCTAGCTTTCCTGACCGGATTACGCTACTCATTGTAGCTCCCCAATTTCCTCACGATGCTGAGTTGGCACTGGTCCCATATACTGGTCGAAAGCTCATGAGAAAATTTCTTCTCCCCCGAGACTCGAACCAGCGCGCATTCCGTATCGCCGGTCTGAAGCATGATGCCTCAGACCGCGCGGCTACGGCGCGGGACTGATTAATATTATTAGGTGATCAAATCAAGAAGGCTGACATGGGAGAAATGCATACATTCAAATAAATGGTCAAGTTGTCAGTCTCATTCAAAGAATTTAATAATGCTGGTACATTTTATGATGATTGATGCACATATTAGGACTTCCATATTGTGTATGCCCTGTAGGATAGAATTGCAGCTAAGGTGAAAGGTGAGTTGAAGACCCTAGAGGACACACTGAACCAGCTTGAGGGGAAGTTGTCCAAAAAGAAAGCAGACAACCAACCACAGGCAGCCAGCACACCTGTTAGTTTGATACTTCCGCAGTCAGAGCAAGTAAGTCATGTAATTTAGTTAGGGATCTGTATGAGCCCCAGGGCTGGTTTAAACATTGTGACAAAGAGAAAAATGCTGTCTTATTGGGAATTAATCTTCTTTCTTACAGCTTATAGCCTAGACACTGTACTGACTGAGCCAGGTTTACAGAACATACATAGTCTAGAAATCAAGGTCTTATATTTTAGAAACTGAAAACAATTGAATTTTGTACAAATAAATTTAAAAATTAAACACTATGATTATATCTTGTTTTTCCTTTCCTTGAAATTTTCTGGCTATACTTGGGCTGAGGACTTGCAGTATGCCTATTGAAGACTTAACCCCATAGTGCCTTTCGAGGTGTTACTGATTTGAAGTCTTTGAAAAATGATCTGAACTCAGTAATTTGCGTTTCAGATCCCTTCATTAGGTAATCAGCAGTTAATGCGAGGCATATTGAAGTCACCAGTAGCTGAATCAGTTGTCAAAAACAAACAAGTTCAGTTTTTTGGATTGAGCAGTGGCAGTGACTCTAGTCTGGTAAGCACGCCTAATGTTGGACTCATGTGAGTCCTTGCAGTGTCTTATAGGATTCTTCTGACATCCTGTGACATGTTCGATATAGAGACCTCTGAGATAAAGTGGAGATTTGTGAATGTAAAGAACGCCTAGCACCCACTTTGAATCAGAGCTAACATTAAGCTGAAAGCCCTCTCTCTGTCAGCTGTCATTGTTGTGCATAAATATTCTTCAGTCTGAGGATAGCCAAGTGTGAAGTCAGAGGTGAACACCAGACTAAGGATTCTGATAAATGTGCTGTCTGATTAGGTGTGAGAGATGAATATGAAGCTTCATTGAATGAATGTTGTCAAGTGAACCTACAATGGATGGAGAGCAAATCTCCTCTGATCCATGTAGGATATGATCCACTTTGTCAGCTGTTAATGCCACATAAACTGATCAGAGTTTTAATCTGTACTTACATGGTGAGAAGCAGATGTCTAACTGTACATACCTCTGAATTTATATTTTTTGTTACTTGGTAAATAAGTTAATGTTATGAAGTTAAGCTATGACTTTGTTGTGATTAAATATGGAGGTTTTTTGTTTTGGAAAGGGGGAGGGGTTAGTGCAAGGAATAATTACTCACTAGACCTGTTGAATAATGTTTTTATATGTGATGTTTACAGTTGGATGTACCCATATTTTCCAAACCACATGTGACATCAATGAATATGCAGAAAAGACCTGCATCAAATGATGATTGCACATTATATGCACAGAAGGTTAAGATCTCTTGCACATATGACTGTAAGATAGTTTTATGATTTGTATCAGCTAAGAATTTTATCTGTTTAATACATGGCCTGTTGTCCATATAAATTCTCTATTATAGTGAACTGTAGGATCCCATTGTGATGTTTCTGATATAAGCCAATTTTAAAAAGCTTTTAGTACAGGTTTTCCAAGTTAAATGAATTATGATAATAACATTTCTTATGATATCTAATTAAAGGCATGTCATTGTGTTAGCTAATTTTAATCTGATTTTGTTTTTGTCAGTGGGCAAAAGTCTTTTACTGGAAGTCCAAATCTCAGAACATACATAACTTGAACCAATTTCTCTAAGCATTCCATAGTATTATGTCATTCTTCTCCTACTTTGGCATGATGAGCTTGAATCTAAGAGTATATGTGGCCTGTTATGACTGTCTGATAAGCATGTATTTAATGGTGATTTACCAGTACTAAAGTTTCTTTAGAGTAAATAAGGTTTCTTTTTTGAAATGTTGGACAAAGAAACACAAAACGTCCTTTGTATCGTTGCAGAAACAGCTATCACAACCTCCTGACAAACCGCACCTCTTCAAGGAAGTTCCACGCAACAAGTTTTTTAAATCCAGATCTCAACCCACAATCAAAACAAAACTCCAGACGGAATAAGACAAATGTAATTCATAAGCAAGCAGAGAAGACTAATAGTGGTGACAAGGGGATGGGAGTGAATAGTAGCAAGCATTTCTTGAATTTAATCTGCTTTTAACTTTGTCATAAATGTAAATTTTATTTGTTACTGTTGAGCCCAAATATTTCAACTTTGCCACATTTTTAAGGATTTATGGTTAGGAATGCCAAATACAAATTGAAAAGCACAGATACTTAAAATCTATAGTAGGAAAACTGTGATTGGTAAAGGATTTCATTTTATTTGTTTTTGTTCCAGAAATTTTAAGTCAGGCCTCTTATATTTGGCATTGTTGAACTGCGATGAAACAACAAATCGCTTGAATCCCAGGTGAACATTTTACTTTATATTAGAGCATTCTCTCAGCCCAGCAATGAGAAAGCTGCTGTCCTGATACAAAATATGAAGTTTGGCTAAACAGCTCTGGGATTTAAAGAGGGAATGTGAACTTGCAGATTAGATTTATTCCCTTCCAGGCTGACTACTCCTATTTTAATATAGTGAGTCTTGCAGTTCTTTAATTTGTTGAAGCATCTCTCATTTATCTTCAGCAGTAATGGTATTCAGTTCAGAAATACACTGTGAATTTACTATTTCCTGATAGTAATGTCCATGTTTCTGAAATGTTCGTTTAGTCACCTCTAGTTGAAGACGTAGGCTCAAGAACTGGACATTTCTAAACCACTGTGGGTGCTGTAATGTCTTGCTAACCATAAATATTTTCTTTTTGTGGTACAAGACATGGATATATTTTGTACAACATGGTGTAAATGTCAAGTTTTGGAATAAGACCAGATTTAAACTTAATTCATGATTGGTTATTTATTACCTTCTAATATGAGTTGCTTTCTTGATCTAATTGTTCTTTAATAAAGTGTATATAATATGAATACCAATTCATAGCTATTACACACCAGTGTATAATTACTTTTCTTTGTGTAGTTTAACACTGAAAGTTTATTTGAGAATGATGTGTTCTTTGAAGTTTATCTATTTATAGCGAAAGGTTTCTCAGTGTGTAAATTACAGATTGTTGTTTACATGAGTTCACTGGTGTCACAATATGGGAAAAATGTTATAAAAACTTGTAGATTATCATATAATTAAAATATTTTGTCATTTCAGTTTGTTGATGTTTCTAATTAAACAATTTTGTTTATTGTTCTACTTTCTCATAATGAATTCTTGGAAGTTATAGTACCTTGTGTTCAATTTTTTATGTTTGTCTTTGGTTCTTATACACATTAAAGTTTTGTTCTTATAAACTTGTATGCTAATTTGATGTGCTGTCACAATTGTGTTCAAAATTAAATTACTGGATGTCTCCTGACACAGAAGCAGCAATTTCTTGAATTTATGATAGCTTCAACCAAGATTTGAATTTGTGTATACACAATAAGTATAATACCTCAAAATCGCAGTTTACAAAAAGGACTTGGTAACATGAAAGAAACCATTCGTCATGGTGTAATAGTTTCAAAATATGGCTAGTTTTGACTAATACATGAAGTCAGTGAGGGTCACTAACGCTTAGTGTGCAAATAAAATGGCATCCATACTCTTCAAGCCTTAGTGTGGCAAATTATGCACAGAAAACTTTTTGTCATCAACCTTTGGTTGTCTCTTGTATGCATTTGTCCACATAAGTGCATATCATATACCAGATTAAAAAAAAAAAAAAAAGTGCGATGGCCGGGAATCGAACCCGGATCAACTGCTTGGAAGGCAACTATGCTCACCATTACACCACCATCGCACACTTACTAATGAACGCTAAGCTACTGGTTGATATTTAAAAACGAATTTTGTAAAGGTAATAAATTGTCTCGTGTTTGAAAAGGCGTTCTTTAAAATTACAAGGTGTTTTTCCCACCAAATCATGACCAATGACACCAATAGGCAACAAAGGGAAATACAACAATAGTAGCAAAATTAATCTTGTTGCTGCAAATATGTGATCCAAGGACACTGCTGTGATGAAAGATACGCATCCTTGGGTTGTTATGTAAGATTGAATAGAAAGCACATGACAATAATAATGCATTAAGCATAAAAAAAAATTACGCCCAACGTGGGGCTCGAACCCACGACCCTGAGATTAAGAGTCTCATGCTCTACCGACTGAGCTAGCCGGGCCATGAAAGATATGTTTGTATTGACACTATATTAAGAAAATTTAGTACATTATCATAATATTAAGCCGTTACAGCAATATTAATGTATAAGTGAATACGTAAGCCTGTGAAAACATTTTTGGATTAGTTGAAACTGAGCTATTGCTAATAATATGGAGGTACTATAGTTCTAACTATTACCAAAATATGGTAGAGGCTTATGCTCAAGTTTATATAAAATGTAATAGTTTGAATTATTCTCAAAAGATGGCACAGGATTCTCACATCAACCATAAATGCTGCTTCCAGAAGAGCTAATATAGTTTCAACTCTTCCTAAAAGATGACAGGGGCTTGTGCACAGGTTTTATATAAAGTGTAAATAAGAGTTTAAATTATTTTCAAAAGATGGCAGGGGTTAAGTATTTGTATCTACAGTCTACACATCGACTACATATGCTCTTCTATATGAATATAGTATAGAATGCAGTAAAATCATGTCATGTAATTTTCTTTGCCTTTCTGTTTCTTCATTCCAGATCTTCCATAGCACTTTATTTCAGATATCTTTGATTTCTTTAGCTTCTCTTCTCCATATCACTGACCAGTATATACTCAAATTCATGGACTTCATCATTATATCCAGTGTGGCAGTGGTTTGGCCATTCAAAAACAGCTGATCTAAACAAATTTGGTTTCTGTTTCCAACTAGAGCATCCAGGTCACAGTTCTGGGAAAAACATGCTCCAAAACTATGTTCTATTAGGTTATGTGTTTGCATGTGGAATCATGTGCATGCCAGGTTCTTAACATGAATTTTGCATCCAACCAGAACAATGGATTAAGTAAGTATTGTAGGTTTTAATCTTTTGTAGTTTGGAAAGAAGACAAGATTCTGTACCAAGTGTTGTTCATGATGAACTAAATTAATTTTAATTGGAATTTACTAAGTAACTGGCTGGTGAACAGTTTTGTGAGTGCATTGTTTCACCTGGATTTGAGTTATTCCTTGTACACAGTTTTTTTGTGTGTAATATTGGTATAGTGGCATCTCTGGAGTCACAATGATCCACAGCCTTCTGGCAGTATTTATCTCCATCATTATATAGGACTATTGTATAAAAGGTGGTTCAGGGTGGTGGAATCATAGTTCATCAGAAGTGTGGGAACTAGCAACATCAATCCTATGTAAGATTGAATCATGCTACAAGAAGATCACTGGTCTACTTCTAATGCCTTGACATTAAATAAAGTATATTAATAGCATACCATAATCATTCTGAAGGTGAGGAATGGGTTGTACTTTTCCTTACTTTCATTTTTAAAAGAAATGTGTGAAGAAATTCACATTATTTTTATATTATACAGATCTGATACAATTATTTTATCCTACATAGATTTTACAAATAAATTACAGTACTCTGTTTGTGTTTGTTCCTTTGCAGAAATAACACAAAATAAATTAAAAGATAACATACTATGTTGGGCATGATGCACTGTTAATGAATATTGCTACAACACACGTCCTCATAGCATGGATTGAAATGGACATTGTTAATACATTATTTGACTTAGCCATGAATCTAAATACAGGGGAGACTAATAACACTAATTAGTGCCACATATACAATAATTATAAAACACTGATCAGCCTTCAGTTGTATTTCTGCAGTATTAGCATAGTTGGTAAACTCTGAAATTATGACATTATTAGTGACAGTGTATTGTGTTAATTCAATAGAATTGGAAGCTAGAGATGAACCCCATGGCTTATGATGGAAGAAGATATTTATTCACCTGTAATGATCTTGATATAACATTTCAGTTGTATGTGGAATGCACACAGGTATGTATAAACTGGTATACATACAGTTTTATGTTCTTAAAAAGTCTTCCTTATAAGAAGAAGGCATTCTTATGGGTTGTAGCACCATGTAGTGTGGTAGAAGTTTTCCAAATGTTTCAGAGGTCCTTGATGCTTCCATCATCAAGTCAATGAGTAAGTGGGTGTGGAAATGGTTTGAGTTATAGGAGACTGACAGTCAAGGTAGAGTGTTGGCCTGACCAGTGGGGACTGGAATCAGAATCGGATGATGGCCCAGGAACCAATAGGAAGAAGAAGGATGAGCCACTCATCCACTTTCTCAAAGGACATAGGAAGCTTCTGATACCACATTGCCAATCCTGTCTGGGATACTAGGCCACTATAATGTACTTTTCAGGACACTGTCTGGCCCTAACCACTCTCTGTGTTCCTCATAACATTCACCTGCCTACTGTATGTTTGGTGATCCACCTGCTGGGCCTTAATAGGGGCTGCTTTCTTGTGCCTCTCTTACTTGTTGTCTGTCTCATGTTCTGACTTCAGTCCCCACTGGTCATGCCAAAGTTCTCTCTTGACTATCAGTCTCTTATAACTCAAATTGTTTCCATGCATGCAGATTACTCATCACTCTGATGATGGAGGCAGGAAAGACCTCTGAAATGTTAGTCTACCAGACTACACAGCACCATAATCCAGAAGACAACCATCTTCAGACCCACCACCATGAGAAACCTCAAATCTTCCTTGTAAGTTTGAATTTTCCTATTACACTAGATTAGTGTTCCAATATTTTACATAAATTGAAGACAAATAAATTATTGGTTAATTACCATAATTTTATAGTTTCTTCAATAAATTTATGATATGTACTTAAAGAAGAATGACATTGATCTGTTTGAAAGGGAACACCTGGATCTATACATTTAGTATATTACACATACATATGCATCAACTCACAGAAAAGATTAAAAATCTTACATTGACTTTCCTAGTATTATAAATCACATAGTAAGTACATTGAAACATCACATATATTCTCTTGGTTAATGATGAAGGAATTTTAACTTTACTTTAAATATTAAATTAGGGCTGTCAGTCAATATTTTTAACTGATTAACTGCTAATCATTCATCAATTAATTGGTAAATTAATCCTGCAAAATAATTTTGTCACACAAATATGGGAACAATTTATTATTATGCAAAAGACACTGATAAATGAAGTTAGTGACTCATGACAAATTTTCAGGCTAAAATGTTTAAATTCTTTACAGCTGGTAACAAGCAACTTCTCTATAGCATGGAAATGTCAGCAGGTATACAGCATGTAATAATTTTAGATTAATTTTTCTTTTTAAATTGTTTCAATGAATGCGGTAAGTTGTCCATCTTGTTGATTTTGACAAAATAATATACTTGTCAATTAAAAAAATGATTAACCAGACCAATTAATTGATTAATTATAATAGCCCTAATTAAAACCCAAGCTTTCAAGTTTTAAAAGATACCAATAGCTCTATATCTAAAACAGTGACATTACTTAATATTATGGCAACGCAGTAGCAGTTTAGGAACTTGCTTGGAGTTCGGGCGCAGAACTCATTATTCAGACATTTTTTGAAGAGAGAATGTTATGTTAATACTGTATATTATGCTCACACATACATTCTTGCATGCTACAATAGAAAAGCGACATATTCAGTTGTATCTTGGGAATCTTTATGACCTACCTCACCTTTGTACTTTCGAATTTTTGGGTGAGGCTTGAACGGTTTAAATTAGTATTACCACAGTTACAAGTATACAGTCAACTTTGTCCTCAAAATGTAAATTAGTATATGATGGCATGATGAATAAAAAATGAATATAAGAAAAAAGTACATGACAATGTGAAATGTAAAGTTAAAAGAATAATATTTACATAGTAACAGAAAACAGATACTTAGTCCATACTGAGTATTATGGATTGAATGAATGCTTTATTATCTAGGCAGATAATTGAACCCACAATCTCTGCTTAGAATGCAGGTAATTTCTTTCATGACTTGCAAGTTCTTCACTATATGTGCTGTGTACCAAGATCGGGGATTACAATAGTTGTTTATACAAAGTCATTTCCCATGGACAGGTTTAGCAACATGCTGAGTTAATTCTTGAATAATTGGCTGTTTTTTTATAAATGTAGACAGCTTTAGCTTAAAAATTTAGCTTAATTGTACAACAAATTAGTGTTCTCTTTCCAAGAAAATACAGAAGTTTTATGTTTTTATGTATTCCATAAACTCAGTTTGTAACAACAGTGCCCATGTAATTTCATCTGCCTATTACTTGCAGAGGTTATGTAGTGTCAAAATGTAAGGGTGATATGAATGTCTAGACAGAGTAGATATCCACAATAGCCAGTCCTCTGTCTGAGATTTAAAAAAAAAATTGTTTTATAATATGAAGCAGTTGAGAACAATGTCTCTCAAAGTTTCACACAATATGTGAATATCTGGTGATATAGTAAAATGAATATCCAGATCACAGAAGCAGCATGGTGTGAGACATACATGATATCTAACTGCTTGAACATTGAGACCACAAGTTCAAATCCCATTTGATTCATGTATCTGTATGTTTCTCTGTGTTATATTGTCATGTGTACATAGAAGCCTCACAGTAGGTTGATACCCCATACAAGAGACATTATCAAATGTCTAAAGAATTCTTGGTTTTAGAATAGGCCTGATGACCCAATCCATGGCAGCTATAGAAGACTATGGATGCAGTTTTAATATTTTTTGAGATAGAACATGCCTTTGTGTTACTTTCTTCTATGGAACATTGCACAAATGTTTTTACAACCTGTAGATCTTATTCCATAGCAAGATATTAGTATTTGCTTTCTTAGGCTCTTATTTTGGAAAGAGAACAAGTAAAGGAGACAAGAGCATCCCTTACATTCCATTTGGAGCAACATGAACATTCAGCTTTTTTTATGTTGTCTTAATTCTTAAGCTATATAATACTTCATCACAACCATTACACAGTTAACTTCTATATTTCAAATTGGATTGCATTAAATATACAGGTCTGCTCTTTGCACATGAAAAGTTCAGACAGATGATACAGGCTACTACACTCATTCAATCTCATTCACATTACAAAACCATCCACACATTCATACAGTTTGTTAGAAATTAAATTCACGGAACTTTCAATTACCAAGAAATGTCTGATACTGTGTTCAATTTAGAAACATAGGTTCAATGCAGGATGTAAAATTAATAATTCTTCATTCAATTCATTACATACTTTTCCTAAGCACATTTTTATTTTCTGATCATTCACCCAATACAATGTCACACAGTTCATTAAGGTAGTGGGATCTAATGCAATTTAAAGGGAGGTATTAATAGTTGAACTTAACTTTTGAGTTATGTGACTTATAATTTTGGGGTTAATTAGTTTACTTTGGTTGAGTAAAGTTGACTGAATAGGCCCTTATTACATTATCATGGGCATTAAATTTAGTATAACCTTTTTCTTGCAAAGACCAATTAAAGGTTGATAAATAAATATGCCACACTCTGCAGACTACAACAAGCTGCCTTATACTGGTACTTGACAACACATACATGTAATTGTATGAAGCCACTTTTTTATGGAGTAACAGTTTACTTTAGTTTAGATTGGGATTTGCATCCACAAACTGAAGAAATGTAGCATAACTAATTTAGGCAAAATGTGATGGGCTCATAACCTCCAGTTCCCTAAATGTCAGGAATGTTCAGAAAATACTGTCAATTTTTTATGTGGCAAATTGTAAAACTTTATTTTACATGGCAGTGGAAGGATAAAACTGATATTTTATTTTGGTTCATAGTCTTTAGATCCCATGTGTGTACATGCATACACATTCTGCATCTGAAACACCAGCTGTTCATGTTTGTCTGTTTTCCTGCCAGTCTTTCAGTTTTCAAGTCCTTAAACTCTTTGTGAAGTTTTGTATTGAAGCCCATTACCAAAGCATAGTTTATTACTTTGGACTAACAGTATACTTGATCTGAAACCAAAATGATGAAGGGAATATTTGAAGAAAAGAAATTAAATAAAATTTCCATTGTTTCTGATATTGTATGACTCTGTATGTTTGTGTCTTTTTAAAGTTTTTCAATGATGCTATATAAACTGCAAATCATTAAATGAAGGATGGTGAGATGACTATGATTTGTGAGTCAGGAAAAATTGGGAGTGGGATTACTACAAGAAAGTTGACATAACCTATCACTTGTTGGGATCCAGATTACATCATCCCATTAAGTATTTTAGTAATTGTACTGCTTATTAAAATGGGTACTGAAATCAAGTAAAATTATTTAAACATTGGTGGTACATTGTCAGTGTTCCTCCAGTATTTGAGTTTTAATGAAGGAGAATTAAATTCCACTTGCTAAAGAAGTGATCGTAATTACTTTATAGGCAGTTCATTATACGGAAATTTATTTTTTGTTACTGTTCCCAGTTTTGGTGTGGAAAAGATAATGCTGTTATAAATGTTTTAAAATAAATGTAAATAAATATTTATTTCCTTTACACCTACAAATGTTAAATTTGTTCATGAGAGAGACAGAGAAATTTATCCATTCTACAGCTTAGTTACAAGTTATGTGTCACCCTGATATTCATCATTCAACACTTCAAACCATAGTAATTGACAGATCTTTATTACTTAATTTTAAATGAATAAATTATCTAGTATTGAGGTAGATGGAATTTGCTTACATGCACATAAGTGCATGCGCACACATACACACTTTAGTTGAAATCAAAATCTGTTTTTGTCTGCCTCCCACATTTAATAGCATGTGACTTTAGCCTTGAACCAACTAACAATGGATTTTACATTTTGAAAATTTCTAATTTTCAACAATAAATAATTACTACTGCTTTATAATGTAACCTTACTGGTGGTTTTTATTACATGCTGAATTGTTATTAGCTCAGAAATGTGATTTTGTGCTATAATTGCATAATGCCCATACATTATTCTAAAAAGCAAAATCTGCAACACAAAGATAATTATGTTTTTTCTAGAAGTTTCATTACTGCACTGTTTTATTTAGATTTAAATATTGTAGTTTAAGTTTAAAAAGTTTACATTTTTATTAGCAGGAAGACTGGAAGTACCCTATACTAGAGGGTGAGGAAGAAACACTAGTTTGCAACATGTGTATGTATTTTATTATTTCTTAATTTATTAACTCCATTTGAAAAGGTTTAAAAGCACTGAGAAATGCAGCTTGATTCTGATTTGTGAAAAGGGAGGATTTGGGTGGAAACAGGTATGGCATATTTCCTTGACATTTTTCTGAAGGACCACAGGAAAACATCAAACACTTTAGTTATAACATATGGTCTCTCAATTAAGATTTAGGCCTTTCAGAATCTGAAGCAGTGGTAGTAGCACTGCACCACAATTTTGGGTCATTATATGTAAATGGTCAAAATATTTGAAGATGTAGCTCTTTGCTACTTTGTATGTCTTTGTTGAAATGAATGACCTATAAATTATATTTCAGTGATGACACTAATCAGAAACAAAAGCATGGAATTGAATTTGCAAGAGCAGAAGTCAACTTATCTTGTGTTAACCCTTATTATATTTGTGATCTTTTTAAGGTTGAAGTTGATTCAGAGTGGGTGAGAAAAGTCAGATTAGTAGTGTATTTGTTTCATGGTTGGATCAATTTTTAAAATCTTAAAACTCTCAAGAATATTACTGGGACATGTCAAAAAATATTGTGCCAAGTTCCAGACTGTGGCCTATGTCATCTGTTTAACGCAACCTTCACTGCCAAAACCAAAGAAACTATACCAACATCCTGGAAACCAGATTTTGAAAAATAAATTACTAATAAAACTATTTTAAGAAAAAATATACTGACTTTGTATAATATAGTTAGAGTACCCAAATAAATAATCCCACTTATTTCTAATGCTTGACATGGAATCAACTGACTCAGGCTTTATTAACCAGTATTATAAGCTTCTACCGAATACAATCTCGCATCAACTGTGGCTGTTCTATGCATTGTTCTTCTCCTGTTTGAAACGTGTCCTGGTAACTTTCATCCACCACAATCACCAATACTCATATCTTCTTATTTAGCCTCTTGAGAAAGGTATACAACACTCATAACTTTATTATGTTTCAAAAAGTATTTTCATTTCATTCTCATCTACCAACAACAATCTCTTCCACCACACAGTTTAAGAAACTCCAGAATCTCGAAAATGACAGTGATGTCAACGTAAACATAAGTCTATAAAAACTGTGTTATTTTCATGATCCTTGCATAGACTCTGATAGCCGATAATTTTACAAAGGTTTCATGCTACTTATTTGCGGCATTTCAGCCTTTTACGCGATAATCCTCTTCAAGTCCTCCTCACATGTTCTCTGAGAGTGCAACAATTTATTTGCACTTGCGTGACCGATGTTGGAAGCGACGCATCCGCCTGTGCCATTCATCTTTCCATTCAATGACAATTGAACGCCGACTAGCTGTCAGTCCTGGGTGATTCCCTTCCTTTTCTTTACCTAAGATCAAATATAACCTACAAAAAAAATGATAATATAAGTGATGTTTTCATATAATATATAATTTGGCACTTTAAATAACACAATGGAGCACAGGCCTTGGTGAAACAAGACATTACTTAAATGAACAAGAAATTCCTTGCTCTTACATGGAACATACAGATTAATTACCATTATCACAAGAGCCTGCTACTGGATTATAACATAACCTCAACTAGACAAATCCTGTTTTCATCCTCAGAGCCTATTTTTGAATGCCAGCTTCTTTATTATCCTCACATCTAAGACTTTTAGAATGAATGAATTTTAGAGTAAATGAACAGATGAGATGTAAAATACTTTATTTTTGTACTGGTATGTTTCTTCGATATAGACAGAAATAAGTATAAGCTTCAGATTTATGGGGTTATAACTTCAACTGAACTTGAAATTAGAAGATGTTCTGTGTATTTAGTGTTTGCTATTTCAAAATAAAAAATGTATTTAGGAACATATAAATTTTATACCCATAGAAGGATTTTTGTGGTCTCAAATTGATGTGGTAATAACATATAAAGTAGTTTGATATATATTTATTTATTTAATCAGCAGAAACTTACTTGTTAGTCTTTACTTTGGGGCATTTGCAAGCTAAGTCATTCATGTGCACCCACAAGTACGTGTTTCCTCGTCGCAGCCTTGAGTCCCGTGCTCGTTTGTATACTGACTGGATGCTCATTGAGAACTTTACCCAATCTTCTACTGTCTCGCGCTCCAAGACCTTGCCTAGAATAGCTGCAAACATGAAATATTATGTATCAGGCATCGATAACATACAACATGTACTGAAATGAAGGAAGTTACTGCATAATGAGCATTATTATATATATTTGCCTAATACTGTTAACTAACTAGATGGCCTATGGAACCTGAAGGTTCATCACCGAATTAACCAAAGCCCTCCACCGGAACCTGTCCTGGGCCAACAAAATCCATTCTCCTTCAACTCCTATCTCCCACAGATCCTGCCTGAGATTATACTTCCATCTATGTCTAGGTCAATGTATTGAATCTTCATACCCGTTTATTAACATTTCTACTAATTACAAACAGGTTTACATTACTAAATATTTTTTTAATAAAATCACGTATTACTAAGATATTTAACATTCAGTATTACGTTTAATGTCTGGTACTGTGATTTGCATGCATCGCAGTAACAAGGCATTGGTAACCCCTGCATTGGATGTTTACTGTAAGGACAGTAATGTCAATTATGAAACGCGCTAAAAGGAAATTGGGCCTGATAGTTGCATGCTGTAGACAAGGAAAATGGAAACTATGAAACCCGCTAGAAACATACATGTTTATTGTAATAGGAGTATGAAATGGTCGTTTAGAGGTGGATATGACAGTGCATAGCATCATGAAGGGTGTAAAAGCTTAAAATGATTTCAGAAGTTATATTTATTGATTTTCTCTGCCAGCAATTTATGATGAATCCGGTTTCGATATGACTGACGTGTTGTTAACTGACTCAAGTTATTTCGAGTTCGATTGTAGTACCTTGTATCGTCAGCAGAGCGAATAACCTATAGTCGATTGACTAAAGTTATTTCGAGTTCGATTGTAACATGTGTAGTATAACCTGAGGTGGAGAGTAATTCTTTTCTGGCGTCTTGCACCTGCCTCCGTTTGATTTCAGTGTCTATCCCGAGCCACTATTGTAAGTTGCATTTTCTGTTTATTGTAAATACTTTTTCGATAATTTATTATAATTAAATGTACTAGACACCTGACACGCATGATACATAACATATTTCGAAGATACATAGAACGTAATTATTCATTGGTTAACCTATGTACCGTGCATTTGGAGGACTATTTTATTTAGCCTTCACGAAAATTATTTGGGCATTTTGCATATTTTTGATTATGATTACAGTCTTCATCATGTCGACTTGTTATAGTAACATATCGTATAGTTTCTAAATTAATCGTCAACATAACTGTTATAGGTTTATTCAGTGTAGGCATCAATCTGTGTTCAGAGATGTTGCTTGCACTGCTGACCTCTATGACAGAATATGCTAACTAAAACCTGCATAAAACGTCAAGCGCAACCCCCCCATCCCCCAAGAAAGAATCTAACCTTAACTCCTATCATTGCTTTGCTTTGATCATCGTAAACGCTCTCTCAAATAAAATGTCTCCCTGAAAAATGTGCCTGATTTTGTAGCAGTCACGGTTAGGATTCAATGAAAGCTGTTTATCTGGTTTCAATAGCCGACATAATGACAAGAAAATCCAGTCTCCTTCAACTCCTATCTCCCATAGATCCCGCCTGATATTATCCTCCCATCTACGTCTAGGTCTCCCCAGCGATCTCTTCCCCTCAGGCTTCCCAACCAATACCCGGTGCACACCTCTTGTCCCATCCATGCGCGCTACATGCCCCGCCCATCTCATTCTTCTTGAAAGTCAAAGTTAACCGGTCTTCCTTAAATGTTGAGCGTTTGATATACTTTTTATTTATGTACTCGTATATGCTCTTGATTAATAATACGCAGATGAAGTGCCAAAACTTACTTAATGACTCCTACCGTATAAATACGATACTGAAAAACACGAAACAGTCAAACGGGCGGTACATTTGTAAACAATCTTAAAAGACTTGCTACTACGATCAGTAATGGGTCGTACTGTTTATTTTGTGACGATGTTTCTGTGGAATGAAAGCGTTCATTCAAAAGAAAACGGGGTGGTTTGGGCTTAGAGGCACAGTTCGACGGGGACATTTACTCTATGTCCAATATCAAAAGTTTAGAGTGTAACAAAGTGGACAGCGGAAGGCAGTCGGGTGCTGGACGTCCGGATTGAAGGTCACGACAGAATATTCGCGGATTATTCTTTCCCCACGTACTTTTAAACGCCCAGTGCTTTGTGACGACGTAATTTATTTATTGACGTAAATAAACTAAAGTGTGGAAGTGTAAGTGAACCGAACTACAGTGGGCATCTGAAGTGTTCTGAAAAAGTGAGTATAATACAACTGAATAATACTATTAGAAGATGTTTGTGTGGGAGTAATTAGTAAAATATGTTTACATAAAATCATTCTAAAGAGAAGCAACATTTTCGATGTAATTATTGATGGAATGTTCCACTGTATGGAAGAATATTTTCGTGTTTGATCTTACGCACAGAAGTCTTGTCTTGGGACACTGGAATCTCAAGTAGCAGTCAAGTATTTGTTAATAGATTTCTGTCAGTCTCGGAGGTTTTATCACTGCCATATACAAACCAAAATCAAAGAGTTTTTACTCGAAGTGATCTGAAGAAATAAATGTATGCAACAGGCGATAAGGAAATATTAGCGTCGATACTTGGAATATTTTATAGAGACATTCCCATAATGGAAATACGGAAATGCTTATAACGAAAGGAAACATAATTTGCAGGCGGGCGGTTAAAGTAACGGAGACATCAAACCAGGATTAGCTAGAGTAACAGAGTGGAAGGACAATGGGTGATGCACAAGAATGAATGAAACGACTGAGTGTCGTCAGACGTCCAAGATAAGAGCCTTTGCCGAAGTGTAAGGCAGCTCCCGGCTCAAATAAGACTTGGTATTGGTTTATTTTTTGAGGTGGGAATTTGAAACGCCTAGTTCTCTGTTGAACGTAAGGTAAACTGTAGAGAGTAGATGAAGATGGTAGTATGAGAACAAAATGCCATCCTCTTGTATTACTTTTTATTTTATTTTCGTGATACTTATCTTCGTAATTATTCTTAAAGTTTTCATTCTCTTGAGTAAAATAATTGGTATGAGCTTCTCCTTAGTGTTGTAATTTTTACGCGTTTGTGAATGTTTTTCTGAGAGTGAGTATGAGAAATAGGATGTTAAAATATTTGAACATACGCGAAATTAAATGTTTCATCAGCCCCTGATCAATTAGTATTTTATAAAGAGTGAATAGACGAAATCGGGATGGCTATAGTAAATACGATAGGTTAATAAAATTAAATATTTTGATTGTAAAATCTCCAAAAATCGATTGCTCCGAAGACCTTGTCGTGGGTGGATAAATAGTAACAACGACTGTACGCCTAAGTGAACAAACAGACCACACTCAACATGCAGGCAGTGACCAGAATAGACGCATTTTACGAGGCTTTGAGTTTCGTAAGTGTAGCTTATCGACAGGGTGTTCGCAGATATTATTAGCTATGCTCACAAATCTACCATGATGCTGACATTTTGGCTTTTTCATAGTAAAATAACTTTATGCTTATAGAATTCTTATTGAAATGTATCTCGAAGTTACTGGACCAAGGTCATGCAAAGGCGGTTTAAGGAACGGGGTCCACAGCAGGACTCGACTCATGTTGCATGGAGTTGGATGTTTTTGCTGTCGATGTTGTATGGAAGTTCCCAGGTTTGCAGTCTCAAAACAATGTTCGTTACGTTTGGCATCTGCAAAGCACAGATAATGTTCGACAGGGTACAGAAATTGGCTTTCCTATTCGCCACGAGCGAGACAATACAGACAGACGACGATCGTAAAATAACTTATGGACGAGAGGATTTTTTTTAAGTCGTTAATAACGTGTTCGGAGCCCTGGTTTTGAACTCTGAGTTCCAAAAGTTTTGTCACTGTACGTAAAGAACATGAAATAGTGGTCGAAAGGTGAACTTCAGCGAAATTTACAGATCGATTCCTGGTTTTTTAACGACGCTGTTCTAATTGCAGATCTTGTATGAGGGTGACGTGAACAGATGACAAAGAATATTGGGTAGGTAAACATTTTTAAGACGGCTGTAGTCAGGCAGAGGTCACAAACCCAGTAGTCTGTAGAGACAGGAAATCTACGATAGCCCATAATTCGGCGGAAATTTATGCCTGGTATCTGCGGAATACATCTCTTAGAGCGTTACTGTAACACAAATATGCTCGGTAAAATTACAAGGTAATGTGACAGTCTACTGGAAAAGTCACGAATGAGCCTTCGTGGCTTCCATTACTTCTGAATTTCGCATTCTGATCCAAAAGTGTTACGCCCTATACTAGAAAGGAAGGATTGAATTCATAACTTCCGGTCCAGAACTCAGCTCTACACACCAGAAAGCCTGCCCATGAGCCAAAAGTATTCAAACAACACGTATCGTTCTTGCACAGACACTCAGCATGTGAATGACCGTGGAAGAAAATTGAATGAATGCGGAAAAGAAGAGGACACATCCACAAAACCGAAAATGAGGAAGAAAAACGATGTTGAGGGGATATGGAAATTGGTATGAACTGTCTGATGCAAGGGGATAACCCTGCGGGAATACTTGGGGACAAAGGACGTGAGAAAAGACATAGGAAACACAGAGATTCTGGAACAAACAAATGAAATTGCTACTGGGGGGCACTAAACAACGATGTGAGTGGTTCGTGGTTGTTGCGAGGCGAGAGAAACGGCAACCGCCATCCAACGTCTCGTGGGGGGGGGGGGGGGAGGGAGCCTTGCCTCTTCGCCGAATTCACTCATCGACTTGACAAGGGGTTAATTTATATCGGCATAACAACATTCTCTGGCTGCCACGACAAATTGCTAGCTTCGTCTACTGCGAGATATTCAGCTCCTCGTCTCAGTGCTAGAGAAGCAAGGTGAAATGGAAACGCTCCTAACGATCAGAATGCTCAAGTTACTTTATTCGTCCCTCAGAAGCTATTTTCTGGCAATTTTTTTATACTGGTGCAAAGAGGGCAGGTGTTTCTGTAGATCATCTTTAAAACAACTGGATTTCAATTGAACTTATTACTACAAGAACATTTTGAATTATTTAAAAACGCGAAGAAGAAGAAGAAGTTTCCAAATAAAAGTTTAGAAGAGACATAAATATGCGCCTGTGAACACGACAACAGGTGGAGGTGGCTGTCTTCTGAGATATTGCACCGTGTGTTCTGGTAGACGGTGACCGGCGTCTATGAGTAGCTTAATTCCTCCAGTATCAAGGTTATCTTGATGATGGGGACAATCATTTATTCTGGTGACTTTGTATTGTTAAGATAGTGAAATTAAAGAGGTTTTCATGGGCCGAATATGTAGCTCTGCCGAGGGAAACAAAAGATACGTACAGGTTTTCATATGGAAACAACACTTTGATGACCGAATAATAAATGGGATGATAATATTAAGGTGACTCCTAGGGCGATACTTGTGAAGAGATGGATAAAACTGCCGTAGGTTTGTGTCCAGCTGTGGACTACGATGTTCTTTGTCGGTCTGTATTAGGGGATTATAGAACATGCACACCAGCAGGGAACGAATATCCCGATTAGTGTAAGCTGCCTGTCGTTATATTCGACACCGAGACAAATGCTAGAGCCACGTGATTTGCATATTCAACCACTTTGGATATTAATTGTAGGCCTATATGCCACTTTTATATTTTTTGACATCTTTGCTATCTTACTGTAACAAATTTCAAAACTACAGAAATGTCTTTAATTCCAAATTAAGGCTAACTCGACCACTTGTTAGTGTCTTCTCTATACTCTTGTCTGTCGATTAGACATTGTCGTGGCTAATATGTTTGACTGGATTTATTCTTTCTTATTTAAATGGGTGTGGTTACTGTAAACTAGATTGATGCTCAACTAGACAGCTAGTACATTTCATTAATTGGTCACTAGAGGATGCAGTTGCTAGTTAATTAAACATTACTATTGTGAAGGGACCCATGAGATGATTTATTTGGTTACTAGTTTAAACTGTCTGTAAATTAGTGGAGATTGTACTGGGGAACGGAATACAATGAAGCGAATCAACAGGTAAGGGAAGGTGTGTTTTTGTAACTACCGTTGTTAGGGTAGGAACACAAACATCACTATTTTTTCTGTATGTGGGAGAACTTTCATGTAAGTGTCTACTCAAGAACCACAATATGAGAACGAAGTAGACTTAAAGCTCATGTGTGTGTCACAGGAACTCGACTCTCTCCGGTGAGCCGAATTTCTTTTGGGATGGTGTTGGTCTGAAGCCAACTCCTAAGACAGAAAACACATTCAGGATGGGCCGCGTTATCTTACGTTCTGGCGCTAGTCTGGCTTTACTTTTAACCTGTTTTCCGCGCAACAGTGCGGTGATTTTCTTGCGGGTATAAGTGAATTACAGACACCTTGCCATCAATGTTAAATGAGCAAAATAATATTGATTAGTTGTTGAATAATGATCTTTGGAGTTGTCTCAGGATCGTGGCCGGTGGCTGTCGGTGTTGGACCTGAGGGTTCTGCTACCAGGGAGTTAGTTAGTTCATCAGTTCGTTGTATAACTGAATAAAATGAACGGAAGTTTGGTGTTAGGTGTGTGCACTGAACTGCTAAATATGCCAAAAATATGTACGCCAACATCAAATAGGCTTACACAAACATCTCTTTAAGATACACAGCTTTTTACATCATAGGAACGGTTGTAGGATACAGCAGCCGAAAGGTAAATACAATAATATATTTATTTTGTACAGTCTATACACAAACTTTGACGTTTATTGGTGTTGTAAAAATTATATAATATTAAAACATTTTGTTGTATAAAATATTATATTAGATTCTCTTCACCAGCCGTCAGACGTACGTTACTCTACACAACACCTCTTGATGAATATAACGTCTGACTACAATAAGCAACTTACCATGAAAATTGATAGCTACAAACAGAACTACGGATCATTATAATATATTGCATTAAATATCTAATAGTTTTTTAAAATATTTTAAATTGATAAAAAACCTGAAGACGACGGTATTATCCGTCGAAACATGTCGTTTTAATAAAAAGCGCTAGAAAATATAATGTAAAATCGTATTTACGATTAAGAGCGCTAATATAATATTTTATACAACAAAATGTTTTAATATTATATAATTTTTACAACACCAATAAACTTCAAAGTTTGTGTATAGACTGTACAAAATAAATATATTTAATCAAACACAAACATGACGCATATAAGATACAAATACAATAATGTTTGAAGTTAAGGTGTTCAGCGTGTTTCAGAGGTATGACACGTTGTATGCAAGCGTAATTAAACAGATCAACTGGGATGTAAGCTGTTACGAAGGTCAGACAAGTCTTTGTCTATCCGTAAATATTTTTGTACAGACCGAGTTGCGAAGCTCAGACTTTTCTCACATTACCGGAATACATACCGTAGTCTCTTCTGCAGTATTTGTTGAGATTTAATCGTCTTGTCCCAGCTCTGCATTTTCCACACTGATCCCGATCTGAAACGAAAACAGAAAGAATAGAAAATAGACAGGAGATGATAATTTCAGAGGCACTGTAAAAAAAAAAGAAAAAAAGACGGGGATAGGAAACAAGACAAATCACATAACCCATTTTACGACTCGGTGCCTGATTCGTATAGAAAGATTGCACCTCCGTTCTCAATACGAAGTGTAATCCTACATGTCATCATCCATGACTCTGTTACCGCAAGACTGGCATATCAAACGCTTGTTTTGTATCTTGGAGTGATGGTGTAGCCAGGTTACCGCGTGTTTATGGATGCAAATAAAGTTGTGTTCATTTCATCTTAATTAATTTTTCTTTTCAGTATAAACTTGTCTGGTCTTTATTGGACAAACGCTTGAATTCGAAAACAGACGAGATTGGTTGTAGTCGCATCCGCTGGTGTTCGAACAGGTGCCTTCGAATTGTGGGAAGAATCAGTTTCATTGTGCAGGGCCCTAAACCACAACATGGCGCCACATAAATATTATGATTTATTAGTGGGGCAGCTAGACATTTGTAAAGTCACAGTATTTTATTTTGTGACTACGCGTCGTTAAATTCAATTTGAAACGTCTGCAACTTTTGTTCATCCGTTACTATTTTTTTTTTTTGTGGTGAGAGGAGGTCTTACGTAATGATCTCACAGCAGAAGGAAAATTGAAAACAATACAATAACGAAACAGATCTCCTGTTAATTTTTGAAACCAAAAGTACGTCCACCGTTCTTAAACTGTCGAAATTTTTGCTTTCCTCTTCTAGACTTGAAAAACAGGGACTAGAGCTGAAAAGTAAAGATTATTTCTTTATTTTTCGTAAGTACCTCACAGTTTTACTGTTCGGTTTAAGGACGCAATAGTTAGGATGACGATGTAAATTGAACACTTATTTTATGAACACCCTTTTGCTATTTTGCATGTATAATTGATTTTCATGTCAATTTATTTTAGATACTCATCCATGACAAGTAACACATATATGCCACAGATCATGTATAATTTCATTTCGTTAAATGAACATTAATACATAACCGTTTCAGATCGCAATACGCTCTGTATTTTATATTACGTGACGATTTGTTCGTGGGAAATGAACTTTATGTAAAGTAACCTTTCTACAAGGCACATAGGGACTTAATTAAAATATCCCGACAAATTTCGTTATGGACATTTCGACAAAAATTTAATAGAAATTCGTCGAGTATTTTCGGAGTTTAATAACACGGAAAATATAAAAAATATATTACATTTTTTAGACATGAGTGTAATTTTCTATCAAATTAAAACCACGCTGTTGTACTTACTGTTTTAAACTCGAAACATCTATAAAGAAATGGCTCTTAATATAAATTTTAAAAATATACTTATGTATCTTATTAATTTATTTGAAATGCTTCAATTTGATAGTCTGCTCAATAAACGTGATAGTTGTATTTAGTTTTCAGATTCCGTAGCGGGGAATTAAACATTTTATAACAAAGTTTTAGTAATGCAGCCTACTCAAAATTGACTTAAAATCCAACAGTATTTTAGGGATTAAAATGTCCAACAGATAGAAAAATGGGCAGACATTTGTCGAACTGGCGGATATTGTGCATACGAAAGGAGTTTCCATCTTAATTTGAATAACGGTGAATATTCTATTACATTATATGGCTTAGTATAAACTTGTGACAGAAGCCACTCTTGCTGTGCGCAGTTCCACATATTGTGCCAGTGCAGTCTGTAGTTATGTACTGTTCGTTCCAGTCCCTAGTGCGAAATAAAAATCGCGCTGGTTTGATTCCATTTAAAATTTGCGGTGTATTTCATGGGTCAAAGGAGTAAGGAAGCGACGTGAAAGATTTTATGATCTCTAACGTCGCAGAGCAACTTCCTGCGACGAAACAGGAAAACGAAATGTTGACTGCACTCTGTGACAAACGACTGCACCTCACAATGATGTTGTAGTGAGTGTTTCATTATTCTAGGAAAATACGCAGGAAGACATTTTTAAATCATCTTGTAACTGATGTTTTAAACTTCTACAGCGAATAATTGCACTAAACGTCACTCAAGCGATCATTAGCGACGATGATCGGATCGTTGATTTTGAACATAGTTTTAACGTGGCCGATTGCCCGAGAGAATGTAATGCTTCACATAAAGACAATATTTACATGTTATTACAACTCGACCAGGCGTTCAGGAGGTGAACGAAGCTGATTGACTCATGAACCACCTTTTAGTTCCTGCTAAATGGCTTGAAACATTTGTAGGAAATTCGACGTTATAAGTTCTTCCTAGAACTTGTTTATTTATTTATTTCTGTTAGCCTGGCTGAAAACCAAAACGATAAATACATCAGTGAGGTTCAGGATAAGCTCCAAGGATTTAATCAAATGCAAGAATACACACGTAAGATCTCTCAGCTTATTCGTTCATTATATTAGATTGTATTGTGCACTCCGAAGCATCGGTCTGACGCTCGAATTCAAGTTTCCTTTTATTGTGGTGTCGAATCAAGCTTCTCGGTGATTGGGTAGGTGTCTGAACGGGACGGAAAGCGTTGGAATATAAGTAAAAACACCGTCGACTCGGACCCATTTCCTGGGTACTACTTTTCATTCTTCGCTGCAAGAGAAATAGAAACCTTACGATTCTCGTTCGCTTTGGCGATCAGCCGAAGTGAGTTATGCCTCTTGTGCTGAACGCAGTAGGCCTGCTGACTCATAGTCCGTACGTACGCGTATAAGCAAATCCCAGTCTCTCTACATCCAACTGTGGAATTATTCAGCGCTGGGTGGGGATTTGCCAACCTACGGATTTACCAAGAATAATTTCCTTGCAAGCCCAAGTCGACATATCCATTCAATAAAACACGATTTCAGTCCTGCCTTTTATAAACCTGTTGGGGCTAGAGGACTAGAAAGGGACTAAATTTTATGCTCATTGCATTCGCATCAATCTTTTGTCTAAACTTATTCTTTTCCACTTTCTTGCTGTTTCTAACTTGAATGCAAATTTCACTGCAGTCTGTATTCTAATTCCGGTCCTATCTTCATGGGTATAAACCCTATTGAATTATGTTAGGCCGAAGTGTGATTTGGAAGAAAGGGGGTAGAACAGCTTTCTCTCCTCAAACCTCTTCAATAGTGATTGGATTGGCTAGGGTGACTTTCAAGACAGTGCTCTTTGACAAGAAATCTTATGTAAATCGATATGAGAGAATGCATTTTATGATTTCAGTTTCTTAAGACACTAGTTTCATGGTTTCATGGTAGCAGAACAATTCGGGCAATCATGACAGTGCGCCGCATTTGTTCATATAATTGTCCGCAGTCTATTTCACGTCCACCATTACTTTGACACTGTTTGAAACTAGAATATATTTTACCTTTCAGTTTCACGATTACAAATTCGTTGGATTGAAGATTCTAGAGGGTAAAATATATTTGAGACTTAAAATGACTTTTTATAGGCGACTGGGCAGGCATGAGTTAGTGGCACAGACACAGAAAAAAATAGTTTTACGTCTAAGATAAATCAACTCAAATCAATATCCATGTTCGTCCGTCGCACTGCATTGTATTCCATAATTGTGATGTTTGAATTTCGTGGTCTGACGACGAAAGAGTGGAAACCTACTGCTCTCATCAGTTATAATCAGTGTAGAATATCGGAATTAAATTCGAATCCAGGACCGTAATGCTGCAATATGAATGTAGAGCATTCTTTCTTCGTGTGTACCCTGGTATATGTTGGAACTTTTTTAAGGAGCGATTATGAAACGCGAACACCAACTGCTTTAATAATTAATGCAAGTATCAGAAACCTACACAAAGATCTCAAAATTTTTCTTTCAAGTTTTTCCGACTTAAATGTGTACCTGAATTATTAATCTCTCTGGGGTCTCGGGTTCGATTCCCGGCGGTGCCCGAATTTATAACTTGTGTTGGGCAAGGCCGTGGTCTAGGCAACACGGAGTTTTCCTCCGTGGCATCCCAACAATTACTCCATTCACACACAGAAGAAGGCAATGGCAAACCACTTCTGGATCATCTGCCAAGAACGTATATGAACAGGTCCCAGTCCGAGAAAAGGATGGAAGGATCCTGTTCATATGGACCTGTCGTCAGACAGAACACTAAATAATAACCTACCAGAACAAAAATTCTTTTGTACAATGTCCGATAATTTAAACTCATTATCTGCGTCGGAAGTTTTACTAAAAAATGTTATTTGAAAACTGAAGGCAACAAAGGTAAGGGATTGCTTGAAAATTTCTGGTTAAAATAGCATTATCGTTGTAGGTCTATGACTGTTAAAATGACCCAGTTCACTGACTTGTAACATATCTCACAGGACTAAACAAGTTTCAGAGTATTATCTTGAAATATAGATAGGCTTTGACTTTTTAAACTCTAATTAAAATGATATTATCTAATTATAATCCATATAGATTTTGGATAAAAAGTTATTACATTACATGCATAAGCCTCAGTTTATACATAAAAGATGATTCTTGTTTATACTACTACTGATATTACATAATTAGTTGTAAACTTTCTCATCTTGTCTCGTGCGTATTATAAAATGTAAGGAGAAGTTTTATGCTAATTTGATTGTGTAGTGGTAGAGCTAAGCCAGGCTTACGTAGTATGGACTCCACTAATTGGCCGCTTTAGGAGCTTTCAGATGTTGTTCCATGTAATGTATACAATGGATCTTGTCGGATTCTCATATACACCACAATTTAATAAAGTATAAAATCCCCACCGGGTTTCCTTTGCATCTTAATAGGTGATTTCACGCCATTTTTTTTTATTTATAACTTTGTATTTTAAGTAGCTGTTAAATTACTCTGCCTGTTAGATATTAAGTACTGCCATTTATATAAAACTTTTTCATGACAATGTTTGCTTTTATAAAGTATTTTTGCTAGTACAGAATGAAACAGTGTAGCCTGTGAACTATGTGACATAATTTCCAGCGTTTAGTTAAATATTTTACAGTCGTTTGTTATCTGAAGTTATTAATTAGTGGAAATATTTATTTATGGCCTGTATGACGAATTAAATACAATACCAGTGGTGATTTTAGAATACAACATTAAAATGAGTCTGTTTTAGCCCTCACCATGTTGATGTTTAGTGGTTAAATAAACGTAGGATGCAATTTTTATTTGCATTTTTCTACGATAACTCGCGATATGCACTGTTTTTTGAAAGATGACTGGAAAGGTTTTACTTTTATTTGGAACCACTTCACACCGTTAGGTAAGAGAGATTTTAACTGTCTCACTCTGCAGAGTAGAATCCTTTTTAAGAAGCTAATAATCGCTTCATCCGGATAAATAATTTCTTGCGTTTAATGGAACTCAAAGGTTTATTACCGTATGTACAGGACCCAGCCACTGGACTCCATTCTGAACCAGATGAATCTACATCAAACCTTCACATAATGTTCTTTGAAGATGCGTGCGTCTCATGTAGGCTACGCCCAGGTATCTAAAGAGTTCTCTTCTCTTCAAAGTTTTCGACTAAATTTTCCGATGCGTTCCTCATCTGTCATATTATCTCCCGCCATCTCATTCTTCTTAATTTGATAATTATATTGAGCAACGGACATGGGGCTGTTTAAAGTAAAGGGGGAATATCGCGTCTTGGACTTGAAGCTTTCGCGGCGACTGAAGTCGAAAAATTAATCTCGGACGATAAACCGTGCCAGTTTTGGGCAAAAGCCCAATGTTTCGTGGACCATTTCCCCGTCATTATCTTTGAAACTTTGAGATCCTTTTCGCAACTGTCACTGCTTGTTGCCCGATAATATTTTATAGAATATTTAAAACGACTTGTCCTGTGTTTTTTTTGCATTTAAAGAACTAGCAAATAGAAGAATAATTATCTTACAAGCTGACACTGATTCGGCAATTAGTTAATCCAGTAATCAGAACCACTCATTTAAACTGAATAATTATTATGCAAGTTCTCTCACGTAAGAAACTGGAGCAGTGAGGTTGCGACACCGTGGACAAGGAGTGTTAAAATTATTGAAACGCTCAGATAAAGTCGGAGGTAGACTGAGATAAATTCGCAAAGCTGTTAGCTAATCACACAACGCTGGATCACTGCCGGGTGACGACGACAAGGGTAGTCTCGGGTAAGGCAACGGAATAATTAACTGAGAACATTAGCGGGCATTCCAATTCCTCCCCCCCCCCCCTCTGTGTCCGCATCTCAGTGGCGGATTTAGAGGTTGCCTTGAGGTGACGTGGAAGTCAGAGAACCATTATGACACACAAAATTACAATAGCATAGCCATGGTGTTTACGACGAAGGCGGCGTTACTCGTATATTTGCACAGCCTAGGCGTAATACTTTCATAAGAAGAATCCGTGGTGTCATGCCTCTAGACAAGGAAGAAGACGACGTCGATCCGGATTTTGCGTGGCTGAAACAGTTTTAATTGTGTAATTATGATTAAATGTGTTTTATGGTCATCGTACAATAATTATATTTATGCGTCAATGGACAATTCTCACAGTTTACTTAAGATTTTGACAATATCTGGATCGGAAGTTCCTCAAGAGCACGATCCCAACCGCTGAATGACGCAGGAGACAAACGGACGAAGTGGGTGTGTCCATAATGCCTAACAACCGGCCAGTAGTCGTAAGACTGTTATAAAATAAGGAATGTAATTGTTTCGGAGCAATCCATTTTATGTAGAACTGGGAAAAATAACGACGCTTTCGATAATAAAATTATAATTCTCTATTACACTGAGCCAGTTGAAAATATAAATTATAAACTAACCAATGTTTATAAGATATTGTAGATGCGTCATATTGTGATTTATATAGTATTAAAAATATATTAAAATTAGCCGTCAATCACGATATAATATTATTAAAAGATTAAAATATCATTGGGTAAGTTCACATGATTAATTTCAACTATTTATTTTGTTTTCTATATTCAATTTTCATTAATAGTTTGAAACCTTTACTTCACAGTCCATATACAAAACATTGACATCAATACGAAATACGAAATACAAACATATTAGTGACCTGTGATACTACAACGAATGAAGAAACAATATAAAGGACAAGAACATCATAAGAAAAATGAAGACTAAAAATCATTAAAAATCAGTAATTCAGTGAAAAGTTTTAATACATAACACCTGATGATGGCTATATATAGCCGAAACATGTCGTGTATGTTCCACATGTAAATCGAGTACTCGATAGGGAACGTAAAATGATATTTTAATCTTTTAATAATATTATATTGTGATTGACGGCTAATTTTAATATATTTTTAATACTAACCAATGTTTATTGACATGAAGAGGTTATACTGAACATGCAGAACATCATCTCTGGTTCGTACATCTCAAATGCAACATGGAATGAGCAAGTTTTGGACTTGAATGCGAGAGATCAGTTCAGCGTTCGTTCTGATTTCCCTGAGTATTGTTGCTATATTCATGCACTTTAAACTTATTCCGAGTTCCACACTGAAATCTGCCATCTTATCCGTCGTGCTACTGTTCCTGCAAAACGATAAATTAGCGTGACTACAACATGGCTTACACGAGAGACAGTAAACAGTGTGAGGCTAGGGGTAAGCAAATCTTGGGTGTTAATAAGCGGTCACTTATCAGCGCCGCGGCGGTAAATACGAAATACAAAACTAAACGGGAAAAATCACATTTACAAGAGTACCAAAATCAATAAGCGATTTCGTTATTACAGTATTTTTTTTAAGAAAAACCTATTCTTTGAGCCAGGTTAAGTAAATTTTTCTTCGGTCGGCGAGAGTATTTTTGCAACGAATGTTATAAGTAGCCAGTTTTACTATTTCTTAGGGACCTATAGTTTATTTAAAGAGAAACGTGGGCAAACATAATGTATTTTCGCTAGTACGTGTGTGTGATAGTTCGTGACCGCCATATAAATGACGTTCAATGTCGAGGCCGTCATGTCCACATGCCATGACGTCGTTGGCGAAAGAAAATGTTTGCGATATGAAATTGCGTAATTTTTCGTCGTTAAAGGGTTGCTTCTTCACGACACATTGTTTACCACCCATAAAACAAGTACGTCTTAGATCTGGAAGCATGTTTGCAGCTGATATAACATTGTGTATTGCACTTCAAGCTCTTTCGCTTTCCAGACGATTTGGCTAGCCCTACCTGGATATATCTGCTTCATCTGTCATTTTCGTTTTCTTTAATGGATCGGAATTTTAATTAAGTTATAATATTAACTCGTTGGGACACACCGCCGTTTAATTGGTTGCAAACTTTTTTTTTCATAATGTGTTATAAATGATGTCAGACGACACTCGTTTTACATTTATACTGGAGATCTTTTTTGTGCTACACATTTTCTAAGACTGGTTCTACACCTAACTTGAAGGGACGAGAAATTAAAAAATCAATTTAAAAGTTTTAATTTTTATTTTTATTTCTAAAGTCTTTTTATTAATCCTTCCTTGTTTCAGAGAATAACGCGTGCAATAATTGTATATTGCAAAGCGCTTTTTAAAGTACGTGGAAGTCTCAATTAGCTCAGACCGGCAGGCAGCATTTTAAGATTTTACCTTAAATTATAACCTGATTGGGGAGAACTAATTTTTCTTAATCAATTTGCATAGCTGTAACTAACTTTTCGCACCGATTAAAAAGTAAAACGAAGCTTTGTTGATTTATTAAGGCTGAGAAAACTTATACCTATATAAAAGATTTGAATTAAATTATAGTTTCTGCAACGTCGAAGTTATGAAGCCTAGTTATTCTGAAGATGCTTAAAATGTTAAGTCAGCACCGAACAGTAAGCAGATACTAGAAAAGTCAGCTAGTTGAGTAGTCAACATGAGGAACGTTAATATTTGCAGACATCTGAATTCGTACTGGAACTATTTATGAAACATCTTGCAACATGTGAGATCCGAGGTTTTCACGTCGATGAGGAAAAGTATCTTCACCTTGCAACACATTCATTGTCTCCGTGCATTCAGGAATATAATTTCACTCTCATCGTCCCTCTAAGCCAATGAAATGTCGGCAAAATGTCGGCAGATGAACATAAAGCAATCACACTCGCGATATTTCTCGCGGCCATACTCTGTTCTTGAATTACAGACGCTGTAAGCCTCAAAATGTCCACATTTTAATAAACTTTAAGTTTTAGATTCGTGTCAAATAGCCGACTGTGTACCGCTGCGTAATATTAAATAATTAAATAAAGTGAAAGTGTGTTTCAATTAAATTCACATTTATGTATGCATGTGGGAAAACAGGAGCGAAAAATATAGGCCTATATTAAACTTACGTTTGGAATTGGTAAAGTACGTAGGTGGGTATGATCCTCCGTTGTCTTGTGTTCGCTCCTGGTACAGTCACCTTTTTTTTATTGAGTTTGACGTCTCACGTAATGCAACGAAACACAATTACGGACTGAGAGACAGAAGTTCAGACAGGAACGGAGACTACTGAACTAAAGAATTTTGTTTTTATGAATACAAGTTGCACGTTCTTCGTTTCTTGTTCTCAGTTCTGTTTTGTTACTTATAAAATAGTGTAGTTGCGTCATATTGTGATTTATTAAATTATTTGGTTATTCCGTCAAATCACAATGTATTTAAAATAAGATAATTAAAATAATTAAATCACAATGTATTTAAAATAAGATAATTAAAATAATTAAAATATCATTCTTTGTTCCATATCCAATTGTAAATCGATTATTCGATATGGAACAAAGAATGATATTTTAATTATTTTAATTATCTTATTTTAAATACATTGTGATTTGACGGAATAACCAAATAATTTAATTTTAATTTGTTACTTATGTTTTAATAGGCCTAAGTACAGTAATTCGTAAAGTGTGCCTAGGACGTTTAAAACTGAATTAGCTACAAATTTTTTTTTTGGCAGGAAATAGCCTTGCGTCCTACGAATAAATCTGTAGTTCCAAGTCCGTCTACTGAAATATAAATAAAATGTGTGAGCAATTGACATTGATTTGAATTTTACTTCTGTGCCATTTTGCTGTCATGAAGAGATTCCGACGACAGAGATTCCTTACTTTAAAGGGTATGCGGACAGCTTAGTGTGAACCGTAGAAACCGGAACGTGGTATCGTGTCTAGACTACATAACTTGTTTTTTTTTTAAGCTTGACCTCCAATTTTCTTTATCCCTTCGCAAATGTAATATTCGAAGGAAGAAGAATTTTGCGGTATCTTATGTGTCAGAAGTAAATCCACTTGAGACATCAGCAACTGCGTGTGAAAAAAAAAGGTCGAAGAGGGATGAAAAATTTCATTAGTTGCGACACGGCTGCGTCCTGCATCCTTTGCTATATTACTAGATGCTTGTTCTCTAGGGAGCAGTTCTATTATGGTCGTTCCTTTTTAGAGCCATTTTCCCTGGTCCGAGAGCATGAAGTCCGTAACCTCGTAACAAGCAGAGGATGGGAATAAAGAAACCTGGCGTGCTATGATTATATCCAGACGTGAGTTGACCACCGTATTCTGCGCGGAGACGATGGCAAGAGTGACGTTAGTGTAGTTGTGAATTGCCGTGGTGCAGATAGATTTCGCCGTCTTCGGGGGATTGAATGAAGTGCCTGGGTGAGATTGGAGTCAATTACTGTTACAGCAGTAACGAGAAGATAGAACTTCAAACGTGGCGTCGCTTCATTTCTTGCACGTTCAAGATGTCTTTATTCGAATAGTTCGGTGCTTCGGATTTCATTTTGTTCCGTTTTCTTTTCGAGTGAACAACATAGCATGGCGATCGTACGAGGGGCGAAAATTAATTGATTTAATTGTTTGTAAAATCAGTGCATTTTTTTTATCTTTCTTAAACTGTGACATTAGTGTTCGTATTTCGTACGTAAGTGCACGACTTGAATAAACTCGCTGCATTGTAGGTTGAAGACTATTTCGTTAAGATATTCGATCCCGGTATTTACGTCTGCCGAATTCTAAGCTATACACCTCCACTAAAAATCAAATTTGATTGAAATATTTCAGTTCCAGATTCGTAGTTAACTCCCACGACATTTACCTGCGCAAGTTGGGGAGACGATCTTCGGTGAGCCTTCCAGTACTGGGAGAGTGTCGGTTAATGAGAGCTATCCCTGTTGAATGTTAAGTTAAAATAAGTGTACGAACAATTGCACTTACTTACCTCTCCCGCCTCCCGCACCGCCCCCATCCTCATCACTCCCTGCTGTTGCCTGCGTGTTTGAAATCTTTGGGATTTCTGTGGAGGAAAAGAAAAGAGTTTACAGCTTATGCGCTTATAAGTGCTGGAGCGATTTCAATTTCATTTCCGGGATTATTCATTGGTGGTTTGGAAATTTTATTTTGCATAGGACATATTTTTATTGGATTAAGGTAGATTTAAACTTAATCCCATTCCCTCGAAGGGCTTGACTTGAATGTGTGTATGCTGTACTACAGAGCCTACTAATGTGAAATGTTCACCTTGTAACTATATTGAGAGGTGGTTATAAGATGTAAGTGACGTTATGTTGAGTCCAGACTCTCCGTATTTGTTACAATATGAAGTAATTTCTCGGCTTTGAGCCTGTTTTAATATGGGCGTAGTAGTTCGTCGAACTTTCGTGGCATTCGCGATCATAATTTCGCACTTCTCCGAACAGCGCAATGAAATGTATTTGCATGACAAGCGTTAAGATGAATAAAGGGAGGCTGTAATCTGTAGTGAGTACCGGAACAGCAATGGATTGTTGAAAATTTACGAAGTATTCACCTGAGTTACGCTCAGAGCGAGTACACTATTTAAAACGGCTATTTCGAAAGAAAATACGGATAAGGCAAATTTATTTTCGTGGACAAGGATGATTATTATATAAATAAAAATTTGAAATTGTGTGTTGAGATGATAATGTATTTATTATAATTCTGTCATGTCATGAGGCGAGTACCACTGAACAGAAGACCATAAGACGGGAGTCTCTAGCTGCAAAGTAGTGAAGCTGCATTTTATACAGGGGACAAGTAAAAATGACACTGAAGAGTAATTTTTGGGGCCCCAGTTGTCATTTATCAGTTCCAAAGTACAGCGAACAAAGCGGATATTTACGTGACAAAATTTTCTGAATGAGATGAATAGATAAAGGACAAAGAGTACTCTGTGCCAAACCCATATTCGTTTTCATGTGCGTAATGTATTTTTGTGATCCTAATTATTTATTTACTTTCCATTAAGATTAACTGCATAATGTACATTTGACTGTGCCTACTTCCACTGCCATAAAATCGTTTTCACTCTGGCCTTACCTCGTCCTCACCTATTCACTTAACGTGTTTATGTTTATTTGTTTTTGGGTGATAAAAAGGGACTACACCTACATCCATGCTTCACATGAGAACATAAAAGAAGGCTCCTGGAACTTTCGTAGCACAAGAATTTATGCAATAATTTCAAGTAGTAGCTATAGAAATTACCGATTTAAACATTTTTTTTTACCACGTACGAGAATGACGTAGTGCAGCTTACACTAGCTGTTTCATAATTACGTCAGTTTTATCATCGTCCTGGACGAAACATACAGGAGTTTAAATTTATAGGAATTAGCATAATTCTACATAATCTACCACAAGAAACTTCGTAGAGTTAACGAAATTTAAAAGCGGAGTACAAGATTTTTAGAGTCTTCTTCAGTGAAATTGTGAATTGTGGTCTTCGGGGTTGTTTTTTTGTAGCAGGTTATCAAAGTTTCGGAGGAACGTATCGTTTTCATGTTCAGTTCACTTCATTAAAATTTGTTTTCGGGACTGGTAAATCTACGCTGGCGGTGACTGACACCTGACACATCTTTGAAACGTATTTGTACGCTATGAACTCGTGGCAGATTACAAGGAAAGTGGGTCCAGGTAAGATTGTTGATAAGACCTTCGAGGGATTTGAGTTACGTTTAAGTCTGCTTCAACATAGAATTACATTCCTTATTATACAATTCTGAAGTCTGTACATTTTAAATTTGAAGTTTATGGTAATAATAAATCTATTGGTTTTGCATCAGGATGATAGTCAACCCTGAAGAAAACATAGTGAAATTAATGGAAAGTCTACTACGAATGATGACTTCAAGGTATGCTGTATTGCACATTCTTTAATGTTCTCATCTGATCGTAAAACATGGCAAAATGCGTGAAGGCAAATATGCATGGTAAATTTGGTAAATATTAATAGGATTTGACGTTATCACGGCTGTGAGTACGAAGATAGCTGTCTTCTGAGATGTAGCGCCGTGTAATCTGATGATGGAGGCAGCGTGGACCTCTGAAACATCGGTAAATTTCCATCAGACTTCATGGCGCTACAACCCAGACGACAGCCATCTTGGTAGAGATCGGATCTAGATTTTGGGGATAACAGGTAACAAGGTGCATGAACATTCAACTGAAATACATGCACAGAATTATATGAACAAACATCAATGATAGACCAATGCAGCACAGTAAAACCTGTCTGAAATGGAGACCTGGCTTTATAGAGTGAATGTAAAATTATTTGTGATAAGTGGAGACTAACGCGGAAACAGCAAGGAAAAACAATAATTTATCAGAAAATGTTTGTTAATTTGAGTATTGTGCTTCTCTGAGTTGAACTGAGAATGACATAAGGACTGTCGAATCGTGGACAGGAAACTTATGAACTTCTGAAGAGAGTGAGAAAAGAATAAAACTGGAAATGTGTACAGGCTTTCTACTAATTTGTAACTTATCTGCCTCAGTTTTAATTTGGCAACCTCCATAAAGCAGAAGCCTAGTTTTCAGGTCTCTTCATTCCGTCATGAACAGGTTTTACTCGACAAGCGGGTAGCAGGCATGCCATTAGTAAGAGAGGTGTCACACGTACTGATGCAAGGGGCTATGTGCGAGCGACTCTGCTGGTAGCCCTTGGCACACCGGTTACACGTGACGCCGGTAACGCCGTCCTTGCATGGGCACTGTCCAGTAGTCTGATTGCACGTCTTTCCCGACGCACCGATCGGATGGCAGTCGCATGCTAGAAAACAAACACGCACAAAACACGAGCTCATGTTAGTATTTGGGGAAGAATAACCTCTTTTCTTTTACAAATTACAGCCACAGTTTACACAAGATGTGCTCACAGCTTCAAGTACTCAATGTAGGCTACACAGGCATTACATACGTTTTATTAGTAACTGTTAGATCCCACAAGAGATTTCCTTCATAGTATCTGTGACAGTGCTTCACTGTGGTCACTGTGGTCACTGTGGTCACTTGGTTAATGTGCGTATTTAATGACACTATCAACAGCCCAGCTACATAGCGTCGATTAATATGCTAATTAACGTATAATGAATTTGAAAGGACGTGGAAGAACGCCTAATTTAAGAATTTGTCCCGATATTTGCCTGGATGGTCTGCGAAAAGAGACATTAAAATCTAGGTCTTTCAGCTGGTCTCTTTCCTTCTCATAATTCGTAATTTGATTACTCTTATGATATATAGCGAAGAATACAAGTAGTGAACTTTCTCATTATATGATTTTCTTAATCCCCCTGTTATTTCTGGTCGCTTAGATCAAAATGTTTGTCGTTTATAAGGCCGGGCGCAAACGGAGCCACTAGTGGCTAAACACGACCACTAGTGGCCGCCACTTGTGGCTAAACACGAACACTAGCGGAATAAACAGTGGTCGGAGGCAGCCACAAGTAGCGAGACACGGCCACTACCGCAGCGAGTGGCCCGGTCGGGCCACTACGAACGCCGTGTCTGCGCTATTAAAACTCCATACAAAATACAGATCGCAGCTTGTGGCGGCCACAAGTAGCTGTGGCTAGTGGCTCCGTTTGCGCCCGGCCTAATAGTTGCTATCATGCTCGAGTGTGCATTTGTGTATCTATCCCCTTGTAGCAATTTTTAACTAAAATGACACATTTTCTTTAAACTTACCAACGAAATGCCGTTAGATGTCATCTTGCCTACGCAATGTTTAAAGAAATTTATCAGTACTGATGTAGATGATTCACAGTATTTGCGTAAAATCACGTAGGTCTAAAACCACTGCGTACTAGCAAACGTAAATATAAATATATTTAGGCTGTGTGTACCCGGCACATTAATGTGTAATAGTCCATTAAAAATGAATGCAATGCAGAATGTTTTATTCTTCAAATGATTCAGCTTTAAGAATTACTTCTAAAGGAGGTTAAGACACGAAAGAAATCGTTACCCATTGAAATTCAACGCGACTCCTTTTTCCGCTAGCGAGTTGTGTAGCGCCCATGGTGTTTGGGACCATGTAATGAATGAGAAGAGGAAATGTGTCTCACTTCCGGAATGGGCAGCTCTGTGTAGTGACACTGAGTACTTGGTTGAAATGCATTTGATAATCTTCTGCGAGCATTTTGTGTTTGTTTCTGGCTGTATTTGAACTATATACTACTATGCAAGAACCGCCGTTCTAAATAACAAAAACAACAGGAAAACTAAACACACATTGGAATCAAATGTTAAAAGTTTAACCAAGAAATTAGTAATAAAATAGATACTACATTATGAAACTGAGTTACACTTGAGTTGCGTGTTGTGACGTTACAATCAATATTTTGTACAAACAATAGCAGTTCCAGACACACGCGGGTTAAATGGCCTTCCCCCTGGGGATATCAACTTAACATCGTGCAGACATTTACTGTTTCTACTTGAAATAATAAGAGGCAGCTGCAACATTTGTGGCGACATTAAAATTTGAGTTTTGTTTATGCTTCCTATAACGCACACTTCATATCTGTTGTGATTAACACTTTAAAGCCCAATGGTAAGTTATATTATTATTTCTAGGTTTCTTATGACTAAAAGAATAAACAGAGATTATAACCATTTATCTTTGTTATGGAGGAGTGATATGTGTTCTTTGCGTTAAGGACTGAATCTTTAAATATTATTATACGAGCTTCAGCTTCAAAATGTCGATTTATGTCATACTAATAATTTTCGATATATCCGTGAACTTCATATGCAATTATTGTGTAAGACAAAACATGCGTATCTTGTGAATTCATGTAAATTTGATTTTAAGAATTTTTATCTCAGGCTAGTACTGAGGTACGCAAAAAATGAGTCCTTTGCATTTGGTCTTGAATGAATTAACGCTGATGAAATTTACACATGCTTTGTTCCAATCCTTCTGACAAGTGCATCAATTTGCACAAAAAAAAACAAATAAGATTCACTTTAACACTGAACTGCCGTGTAACCTGAAACCTACTCCAACTCTACGCACGGTGAAACTATAAAGCAGAACTTCCGTATACATTGGCTTGGGTGCTGTTATCTGGGATAGGACAGATTGGCATGAAACAGTTTAGAACGCATCCAAAATTTGTACAATTCAATCACTCTGAAATGTGTTGGTGTAGTGATGTAGAAGAATGGTGTGACGTCCGCATCAACAGTCGGTCCTCGAAGGGCACCATCCATTTACGTAATTCTTAAGGGGCCTCGGATTTCCTCTATTTTACAAAAGAAGCAAAAATATCGACAAACATATGTCTTTATACATTTAATCTTCACAGAAACAGTGTAATATAAAGAAAAATACTTTACAGAATAAATAAAAGTAAGTAGCTCGTAATTGCCACTAGTTTCTGTGAAATAACCACCCAGTTGCCTTATGGAAACAATCGCCACGCAGCTGTGCCCATGCATTTTGAAAATTATTTATAACAAATAGGAAAATGTGTGTCCAGGAGAAGAATACAATTCTTTATCCTTTATCCAGAATTTCGTCACCTTTCTGTTGAGGTAATCTTATTACTGATTGTGTAGAACTCTCTCGAGTGTAACTCATGTTTTTGGATTAAATGTTGCAGAGGACTTACAAATACAAAATTTTAAAGGAAAAGGGTCGATCAGATTACCACACATTGACAGTACTATGATACAAGCTTGGTTAATATTTTAATATAGTGAAAGGAGGGGTTTCAACCCTTTAAAATGTTTTGATGTCACAGTATATCAAAGTTTAGCGTTCCTCTAATTAGGTTAAATCTCTAATACATATACTAGTCGCCTGTAGATGCTGATGAACTGGATTCTCCGGACCTCGCAAGATTGTGTGCATTACACGTTCAGACCACGTATTTCAGCATCCCTCCCACCTTCGTTTCCATGCCTTTCTAATCAAAAACTCCCAATTAAATCATTCATAAATAATATGAACTCTAGCATGCATGCAACTTACCAAGAGAATCGTAAAAGAATCATGAGTGACCTATGTCTCGTACTTAAATTTACAGTTGAGTTCTGAGAGAGTATACAACCGCTGGCTGGCTGGCTCGCGAGCAATGTGTTGTCACGAAAACTGTGGCTAACAAACATCTGAACCTTTAAATTCGGGTTATACCTATTTGGGCCTAATTTTCAACAACTTATACTGCATATGCTTAGCAGCCAAACATAAAATGAGCGGAAAAAAAAAATGTTTTGCGTCATTGCGATATAATCTGTTTCTTTGACATCTTTACATATTAAAATACCTTCATATAAATCTGAATATAGAATATTTCCTCTTTTTCAGAAGAGTTCCATAATTATCGACATAAACGAATGAACAGTTGCCGGATTATGGTAAGTCTGAATATATAAAATGTCTCAAGTATTAAAAGTGCTATTTAATATTTAAAGTATTCGTTGTTTAAATTACTACTTCAGTTGTGTAGTTTTGTATTTCGCATGAAGATTGAAATATTTTGTTATATGTCCGAGCCAGCAATTAAGAATTTTCTTATGAAGCGATATTGGGCCAGGAGACTATGATCTGGGTGTGGCGATATTTCTTAGCACATTCTTGCCTAATATAAATGTATAAAAGTCGCCGGAATGGGATGAACAGACAACGACGAACTTATATTACGTTTGAAGAGGGAATAATCCTTCTGTCTTAATCCTTTTAGACGAGAGAAGATACGGTCAACATTAGGCAAGTATGAACAGTCCTTAATTAAAGGAGAGACGTCATCTTGAATTAGATTTGTTTCAGTCTGATTATCTGCTATCGTTTTATTATACTGCCTTAGCCTTCGAAGTTGTTATGTGTCGGAAACCTGATGGGAATTTTATATGAAGCCCTTAATGTTACTTTTGTACGCATCCTCTAATGTCCGAGTCGTAGCTATTAGACGCCCCGCTGACGTGATTGATGGTTCAAAATTGTTAATAAGCGACCATGTGCCCCTTAAAACATGAATGGGAAATGGCTGCACTCTTGTGAGTATGCAAACCAGAAGAACTGTGTTTGTTTGAATAGTATTGGATATATATGTAGCAAAACCTTAGGATAATAGCCATAGGAAATATTGTGACATGAAACTTATTTCAATATACTGATTAACTACACACGCGTAGGAATTAAACAGCTTTTGTGATGAAGGCAAAGGATTCAGAACACACTGTAAGAAATTTATTGTATCTGTTACAAGTTTCAATGAGAAAGTTACTTAGTTCTCGACGCATCTACGGTGTTATTTGGGTCCATATCTCACAATCAGAATGCAGGATAAAATCATAATGTAAAAACAGCTAATAAGTAGTTCGGAAATAAGCAAAATTTGTAAACATTTGAGAAATATATTAACAAATCAATTTTGCGTTTACGGAGTTAATATCAGATTAATTCCGAGAATAATTGCAACATTCACGCCAGAATTTTTATCTTCCATCTTTTTGCATAAATATTTAAGTTTCAAAACCATAATTGTACCTGTTTTAAGTTAGTGATACTTGGATTCTCACCCTAAGCGCAGAATATGGATTAATGGCGTTTGCTGAGGAGAATATTTGCGACAAAGAAGACAGATAATAATAACAAAATAGGGAAAGTGTGTATCTTCACCAAATGTTATTTCGATAATCAAATCCAGAAGGATGAGACTGTGTATCACACCGGACAAATATTTACAAAACTTCAGCCATGAAGCCGGTAGGGAAGACCTGGTCATAAATTGGAAGATAATATTAAAATGAGTCTTAAAAAGGATGTGAGATGTGGGCTGTATGCAACTGGCTTGAACCTTCGGTTTTCATAACATACGGCGAATTTCTTGACTGGGTAAGCATATATCATCTGTTCAAGGGTAGTGTTCTGTGGGGTTGGTTTGCTTGTTTTTTTTGGGGGGGGGGAGAAAAGAAACGTTCTTTGCATTCTGTTAGGAAAATAAAATTACACCGCGCAGTTATTTCTAGCCCCACCCCTCAAAAATAATAAAACCATAACGACGTCCCTTCGTGCCCCTGAGCTGTCGTTGACTGCATTATTCGTCTGTTAACAAGACGCTATTTTATGATGGCATAAATAGCAAGCTCTTTAACTGGTATCGTAACATTTATAAACAAGGTGGAAGACATAACTTCAGTACTTCCACGTTACAAATTAAGGACAAGTGTTTAGTACTGTCACAACAAGTCCACTTTCCCCACAAACTGCATTGAAACTGGTTCTTCCCCAGGAATTCGAGAGTAAAAACATGTGCACAGTGGCCACGTATTTTTCAAATTCTTTATTCACGAATTTTTAATTGTCTATGGGTTTCATGTAATTGTTTCGCGCATACAAATGTGTTGTTTACAAAGTTAATCGCTCTACAGATATCACACGCCGAACTCACGAATTAATTTCGCTTGGATTTAATTAAATATGCAACATAATTGAAAGTGTTGTAAACAAGATTTGAAGGTTTTAATGAGAGCTACACTTTATACCGTGCACTTATATTTTATGCGATTAACCGTTTTTAGACTTTTATGACTCCGGTTTGCTCCGCCTACAGGTGGGGTGTATTTGGTCGATTCATACTAAAATTAAGTACATTTTACAATGTTATGTATTATATTTCTAACATCAAATTTAATCGAAATCTGTTTGGTATTTCTTAGACGAAACCTGCGAACGGACAGACCTCGCCATTGTGCTTTCTATTTATACATTTTGTGCGATTAAGACATATTAACCTTCATTACGTCGGTGCAGGCTTCTTTTATTATCCAGACAATGTAGCTTTATTCTCATTTCTAAAAGATCATTCTCAGTCGTGCCCACGTGTGTTCTCAGAAATAAAAGAACCGCAGACAACAGTGATGTTGCATATTATATGTAATATTCTGAAACTTTAGATATAATTTGTGGAGATGTTCAAAATATATGCAGAATAGAAGTTCGTTGCGTGTGGAAGCTTTACTTGGCCTGGGTTGGGTCCTAAACTTCATGTGTTCAGTTAATTAGCCGAATGTGTCAGTGAAATGGACGTACATTAAGTGTGAAGTGTGAGGTGTGGAACAAGTGCCTGAACACTTTGTGTGGTCCAGTAATGTATGTTTAAGTGACTTACAAGCCTGACAGCATTGTTATTTCTAATATTAGGCATAAAATTGTGTAGGATAGAGATAAAAATTGTGTGCCAGATTGACTGTTTGAAAAGTCTTTTAACGCTACGCTTGTATGGACTTTCCATGCGTATTAGGCCGCTCAGTAAATTCCTTCTTTTGGGATCCGAAGTGATGTGATCTTCAGCAATGAGGATGGACGCAGTAAGTTTATGGTCTTCCAAAACGTTGATAAAATGGCCGCACGGTTCAACAACCCAGACAACTACCATCCTCTTCTAACTGACCCGAAAGTTTGTGGAACTGATATCTCGCAATATTTTTACGTTCGGTATATTCAGTAAGGTCTTCTTATCCAGATCTTAAATTCAACATATTGTAAAGATGTTAGACATGCTGAACTGTTAGTTTGTTTGTTGGTTGCATTTTTAAAATCAGGTAGGTAGGTAGTTAGTTAGCTAGGCAACCCGCCTTGTTCCCAGTCCTAACTGACTGGTCATCATAGATCTTCCCTGATTCTAGGTGAATCTTAACGTCATTCACAGGTCACTTCGTTCTTTCGGTTCCGCCCCGCCTAGTGGTACCACAAATGCTCGGTGCATCTGAGGCATTGAATGGTCATACACAGGGAACCGCTGAGAAAACTGGCTGAAAGTCCGGACCCCAGGTCTGAGATTAGATCTTTTCCTGTACCGGTTGTATCAAGTACTATAGCGAGCAGAAGTGGGACAAGAGGTTTTGTTAAAATATCATCATAGAATAGCACTGAGTGTGTATTATATCATTTAAGTTTTTAAATGCCTCCCGTGGTCGATTTGTTGCAGTCTCCTATTAAGAACGCCGAGTACCTTATCGAGATTGGAAGGACGTACTCCAACTTGAAGTACAATCTACGGGTTTAGTACTGCAGTACTTAATGCCATAAACTCCATCCCAAACCAAACGAATACATAGTGAAATTATTCTCAGCGTGCAGATTTTAAACTTTTTCGGTGTACGAGTATTTTTTAACATAAGAAGTTCGAGTGTTTCAGACAATATTTATATGATAGCGCGGTAATTCGCACACGTAACAAACCTTAAGGTATGAAAATAGACTGAATGATTTTAAGAACGGGGAGCTGTGAGGAGTGTGTAGGCCTAAGAGAGGGAAAGTACCAAGATGATGGAAAAATTCTTCTTATTCTTTATTAAGGCCGTCTCCTTTACAGGAGGTTGGCGACGTATTATGAACAGGATCCTTCCATCCTTATGGAAAAATTACATAATGAGATTATCAGAACATGTAGCACGCGTGAGATAGATGAGAAATTCATACGACGTTTTAGTCGGAACACTCGAAGTAGACGCCACTTGGGTGTTCTGAACGCGGTAATGAAACTTAATGGTTCTGTAAAAACGGAAAATGTCTTGACTGTCTGAAGTACCATCAGGTTTTCAAAAAGGATTGGTTTCATGAAGCTAGTTTAGTTGGTAGACTATTCTGAAATTAAAATATTATGAATCCCACTTTTCATTCTCACCATCTGAATAACACTTTAATAAATGTGAAGTGTCTGTATGTAAACCTCACGGGAAAGAACCGGTTGGATACTTTCCAGTTGTAAAGTGTTCGTTCTTGCGTGGGTGCCGGTAAAGATCAGCAAATAGGACCGAAGGTGGTCCACCCACTCGGCGGCATGGCTCTAATGAGATGCTTTGCTTCGGTCCAGTTAATGTTGCAACACCCTTCGTGAGAAATGTATGATATCGCTGTGGGTTCTGTGGCAGTCTGCCTTCTACCCATCATATACAATCCGCAAACTGCTATAGGACACTGAGTAACTAATTTATATCAGGCCTATACTATCATTTAACGATAGCATTAAGATGGTTCTTACAGAAACAGGTTGTGAGGGTTGCACATTGCGTTCATCTGGCTCGGTATAGGGACCAGTGACGGGTTCTTGTGGACACAATAAAAGACGTCGAGAAATGTCTTGGTCAGCCGAGTGATTATCTGTTATTCAAAAGGAACTCTGCTCCATGATATAGTTATTTATTAGAATATTATATTTCAAGTTCTCACGAAATCGAATGTTAAGATGATTACCTGCTGGGGTGTTGCGCCACGCATCTAAAATCTTATCGACGTTTCAGAGGTACTTGCGGTTGTTTGTAATCTGGACGATGATGGAGGCAGCAGGTGTCTCTGAAACGTCGGCAAACTTCTACCTGACTACACCGCGCAATACATAAGAAGACAGTCATCTAATTACATATTATTCAGACTGAATTGGAAGGAACTACCGCCCTTCGATCGAGACTAAATCCTGTATTCAGTCACCGCAGACATCCTCTAGCTGAATTCTTCCCTTGAGGTCATAAAACTTAACATTATAGTTTTGTATGTTTTAATCTGTAAGTTTAGGTACGAAATAGCTTCTTCATCTTCATGGGAGAAATCGCTGTAACACAGAAGAAGGCAATGGCAAACCACTTCTGGATCATCTGCCAAGAACGTAAATGAACAGGTCCCAGTCCGAGAAAAGGATGGAAGGATCCTGTTCATATGGACCTGTCGTCAGACAGAACACTACAAATAAAAAATAAAATGTAGGCACTTCAATAGGTCCAGATAGGGCACTTAATTAGGTTGTTAGGATTTCTGTTTTATATTCTGTACTTCCAATTTTAACATGTAATCAAATTTAAATGCAGAATGAACATTGAGTGACAGTCTCACACGCTCGTAACGACACGTAACACTTCCAGTCTGAAGAGACTTTACTTCCGACAGCTGACATAAAATCTGTTGTGTAAGGACGGTTATCAGATCTTTGCCCTGCTGCTTTTGATTATGTTTATCTTTCTTTACATATAAATGATAATAGCTAAGTGTTCTGAAACCTGAAGTGTGGACAACAAATAAAAAAATGTATGGGGTAGAGAAAAGTTTAGAACAAAATGCGAGGTGTGTGGAATAATGGAACAAGTAACAAAAGGTGTTTTCTAGCTTAGTAGTCCTTGTGTGAGACCCGCCTCATTGTTTCGGTATGCCAATATTATGCCGGATATTCACCACTGTCATTTTACATACACGACGTTGCATTTGTAAAGTGTTGTGTTAAAATATAATTTATTAAAATTCACTGTGCTACTTTTGAAAAAAAAAATTGTACAGTAAGAATTAGTACCAAGTATCAGAAATTATGGGCACAGACATAATTTAAATGGCGTTCTTATCAACTTCTTATCATTCCCTCCATTTAGACTAGAGGATTTGAAGGAAGGAGTCGTCAGAAGATATTGCCAGAATTTCTCGTTCGTAACTTTAGTGTGGTTTTAACAGCGAAGCCTAGTAAAATATTTGAAAGTAGTAAATACATCCAAACGATACTAATCGTCCTACATAATAACTGTTGTCAACTAGAAGATGCTTGAATTTTGTTTGAATAAAAATTTTCTCGGATATTATCCATCGTCTAGTAAAATATAAAATATAAAATTTAAAACGACGTTTCGGAGATAGAGTCCCATCTCCGAAACGTCGTTTTACCTTTTATATTTTATATTTTACTAGACGATGGATAATATCCAAGGAAATTTTTATTCAAATGACTCTTCACCATCGTCAAGAAGTTTTAGGCTTGAATTTTGCATGAAGTAATGCGTTGGGGTGTGTAAATGCGTGAAAATGTTCCAATTAGTCGTGACTTCATAAGCTTATTTCCAACAGATGATACGTCGCGTTGCATCATCTGTCTTTTCGTCCCCACCCGTAAAAATATCTCGTTTGGTGCAACCGTGAACGACACACGCCAAAACCAAACTCTCTCTCTCTCTCTCTCTCTCTCTGTCGCCTGCACCTGCGCGGCGCGTGGCGTCTTTAATTAGCAGCACGAACGAGTTTCTTGGGACACAACTGCACCACTGCTGTGAACGTGTAGGTGATTTCAGCGATATATGCACTGGAAGGCCCACATGCGTTCGGGCGGAGAGATCCGGCGATGTCAAACGCGATCTCGTATAATAATAACTGCTTTTCTGAACTGCCTGTCCACGCTATTTAGACAGCGTCTTTTACAAAGAAGATTGTTAACTGTATCGCTCCTGATTTTTACAATTACATTTCAGAATCGTCTGTGTTTTATTTGGCATGTTCACTGAGGTTTTCGTGCCAAGATTAATTAAACGCACACATAATTTCATTTCTGCAGATCTGTCCATCGTAGAAATCAGAACATGCATTGCCCTTATTTTGACATATTGCGTTGCGTGTGTTTAGAAATTGATGGTATATACCATTTAATACAGCTTCAGACTGACCTAGTAAAGGCAAAGAATGATAAATTTATCTCTGTAATTAATTAGTCGCCACGCCATGAAGATGAAGGGGTTAGAGGTTTTTGTAACTCTATTCTTAACGTCTTCACTATGACAGTTTCACACTCCGACCGCCTTACCACGAGAAATAGAGCATCCGATACCCATTGGATGGTAGGGGTGGGGCCCCAGATAAAATCTCTTCCCCTGCTACGAGTCAAACAGTCAGTAGCTATTACGAAAGTATACAGGTTATATCAATTTTGGATGTGGACCAGTTTTGTCTAACATATGAGGATTGAAACGGGAATGTCTACGAAATGTAACGTACGGGACGGATACTTTGAGCAAGTTACTTTTTTTGTAACTAATATCCGAAGTAGTCTGAAACGTACGTGGTTGAACGAGAGAATGTAGACTGCCTTTAAGGGGCTCTTCTTATTATCGAACATTACAGATAAGTTGTCCAGATGGCAGTGTTAGAACTCGGGGTAACTTTAAGGGCCAAACAGTACACAATGATAGCATGCCATGCTAAATGTTTTGGATATATATCAAATCTAAAACTTCTTGACGATGGTGAAGAGTCAATTGAATAAAAATTTCCTTGGATATTATCTAGTGGGCCCAACTGTGTAGGAACCTGAAGACGGAGATAGAGTCCCATCTCCGAAACGTCGTTTTTACGTTTTATATTTACTAGACGATGGATAATATCCAAGGAAATTTGTTTTGGATATAGGTTTAAATTTTAATTTACTTTCTTTTGAAAGGAAGAAGTTATGAAATATGTGCATGGCGTATCAATTTTGGATCGTTTGATCTTTGATCTTCGTTAATGGCCGGTTAATTTCCAACGCGGAAAATAACCGGATGAGAAGTTCCTGTCAAATTATTCTGCGGTCAAGAAACGGGAATAGGTCTTCATGTAAAATCAGCATTACTACTATCCGATCTTAACCAAAAATGAGGTATCAACAAATTTTAATAAAATCCGACAGTAATCAAAGCAAGTAATCATCTATTCAGCGGTTCTCGAGTTGTTACCTGTGCATTGAACTTTAGGCCTTCCATGGGAGGATTTAGGAATGGAAGTAAATGCGAGGATGGTTGCCCCTGCATTAAGCATGGAAACTGCTGTGAAGACAGTGCAGTTGACATTGTAAATGCAGCGGTATGAATGAAGTGCGTAACAAAATGTCATCGCCGTCCATTATAAGCATCCCCGAGACATCGCCAGTGCTGTTAGTCAAGAGTTTAGTTGCGTGAGCACGCAGTGCGTAGAAATGTCTCGTGTCCACGCATACACCTAATGGATTATCATATGGAGTGTATTTATTGTAGCCAGATTTCTATAGAACGACCGAGATCCTCCCCACAGGGTCCCAGGTGTTCTCTAAGATGACTTGGCAAACAGGCTTGTGTTGCGTACGGATCCCGGTTTATCCGACTGCAACTCATTTTCTCTAAAATGCTCCCGGAAGCCTATTATGAATTGTTCATACGCCTGTCTCTTCGAACTAAGTGTCAGTCGCTCCATAAATTCCACTCGAAATATTCCTGATTTTTTACCCTTCACTTGGTATTGTGAGGGTGGTCAGGATGGGATGAGCGTGTGGCTCGGTGAAAGACACAGTTTTTGGTAAAAGAACTATTAAATTGCATTTTATACCCACAGGCGATGTCCTCCGTTCTTAAGATGAACTGTACTGAAATAATTACATTTATTATTTAACGTTATACACAAAATAAAAGTTTGCCGGAAATGCCCGCTTTAATGCTTCTTTAAAAAACCGTACTTAAATACTGATATTTTAATATTTTCCGTCAAATCACAATTTTAATAAGATAATAAAATATAAAATATTTAAAATATCATTTCACATTCGTGAATTTTATATAATATATTTTATTATTTTATTAAAATTGTGATTTGACGGAAAATATTAACCTAATTCACAATATGACGCAAATATACTACCTTAAATACTGATATTGCCTAATGATTATGTCTTATATAGCCTGTGTGTGTGAGTGCGTGCGTACGTTGATCAATGTTCAATTTTTTACAGCGGCGATCGCTCATATGTATCGCTTTTTCTGAATTTAAGGGTTGCCAATCAACAGTACATTAGTTGACATAGATCGTTTTTGAACTGCAGAACGTGCAGACAGACCAACACTGATTTTGTATGGGCTTTAAACTACCGAATGACTGCTTCTGAAGTAAGAAGCTGCAGTTTTTAATAAGATTTATTATATATTAGATAATGCACCAATGTTTTCACAATAGGCCTATTAGTTTAATTTTGGTGGGGAGAAGATATACAACATTCGATTTACCGAAAAATAAGATGATAGAGTTGCGTCATATTGTGAAAATATATATTTAATTAATTAATCTTATCCGTCTAATCACAATTTAAAATTTAAAATTAAGATAGTTAAAATACCATGTGATGTTCCTTATCGAAACATTCGATTTACATTTGGAACATCACTTTCTCACTACATGTTTCGGTTCTTAGATGAACCATCTTCAGGTGTGTAAAAATTACAATTATATAAACTTAAAACTTAATCATAATTTCTTATATGCAACTTTTTTAATAATATTAATCATAATTTCTTATATGCAACTTTTTTAATAATATTAAAATGGAATCTGGAAGTGAACACCACTAATAACTGATAAAAAACTACAAAAAAGTTGCATATAAGAAATTATGATTAAGTTTTAAGTTTATATAATTTTAATTTTTACACACCTGAAGATGGTTTATCTAAGAACCGAAACATGTAGTGAGAAAGTGATGTTCCAAATGTAAATCGAATGTTTCGATAAGGAGCATCACATGGTATTTTAACTATCTTAATTTTAAATTTTAAATTTTAAATTGTGATTACCGAAAAATGTTTATTGTCGCCTGACAACGCTGTGTATACACCACCGTGATATACTAAAGTTTTACAGAGTAATTCTTTGGTAAAGTATAAAATTATGTGTGGAGACGAACAGATACAAAATGTATGAAATTTGGGTGCCGTAAATTACTCGCTCTATAATATAGACACTAGAGTCTATAGTAATGTGGAACACGTTTCACTGTCGCCATTTAAAACTAGTACTCGTGCACTAACGTAGCTGACGTTATTAATGAAATGTTTAAACCGATGATAATGCAGTACGCGACATAATGTAACACGTTCCTACCCAATGCAAAGTGGAGTTTAATTGCATCAAAGCTGGAAGCAGGTGACATGGTGACATGGTGACACCGCTTTCATCACAGTATAGTTACATCAGTCTACTTTAATTAAAGTTTGAAATGTCACCGCTTTCATCTTCCATTCTCCTCATTCTGCTCCTTTGTGTTAACTACTATTGCATTATCTAATATGCTAATAAGGGAACTTAACATTTTGTAAAATTGTCTTACTGTAGGGGAAGAACATGTAGACTGAGGGTGTTCGAGAACGGGATGCGTAGCAGAAAATTCGGACCTAAGAGAAGTGAAGTGAAGGAAGGCTGGGGAAAATGCATAAGGGGCTTTATAATACGCATTTTTCACCAAGCATTCTTAGTGTGAACAAATTAAAGTGGGGTGCGATTGACGGGGATGTAATCTGCGTAGGGGGAGATGAGAAACTTGGAGGGAAGATACCCATAGATGAGAGAATTAAAGTGTATCTTAAGGAAACAGTGTGTTATTGTGTGTGCTGAATTCGTGTGGCTTTGGTACACAGTAACTTACTTTCAGGTTCCATAAAAGTTTGGGGGGGGGGGGGTTAATTTCTTGAATATTTGTGTGAAAATCAATTTCTGAAGGAAAATTCTATTGTGTGGAATCGGTTGAAACTCATAGCAGGTAGAGATGTGTATCCTGGTATCTGACCAGGGGAAGAACATGTGGTAACGACGATATTAGTTACGAGACTGTGCTCGACAAGACCGACCGAGCGAATTCTGGCGCTGGCGACGGTCTGCGCAAGTGGCTTCTCTTATTTTTGTCGTTTTTCGAAAATGCTTCAAAATAATTAGGCTATTTGAAAGTGCAAGTAAATTTTAAATTCTACATTCTACCTTTATAAAAAGAAATTATATCAGTGAGACCAGTTTTACTAGAACTCGAGTGTGGCTATTTGTTTAAAGTAGAAACAGATTTTGTCGTATCTAAAACCACGAAATTGTACGTATGCAACTTCTGTGTGTTCATAAAATAGGTATGAGTACCTAAAACGAAATACAGAGTTATTCAGCTCGAACAGAAACAGTATGCAAACACACTGCCTGGAGCTGTAATAACCCTGTCATACCATATGACGCAGATAAAAAAAATAATAAATACTGGGCACAATAATTTAACCCTACTATTCATATTAATTCTGAACGTAATAAAATCTGTTCATAACAAACTAGATACAGTCTGAGCCTTGTGCTGGAGGGTAAAAAAAAGCCAGATGCAGATATTTCACCCGCTCCGTATATTATAAATCCTTGTTCATGTTTCATATGAAAAAGAACTGGAAAAGTAAAATATTTCGAGGTTTGTCTGTCTTGACTAACAAACAGAGCTGCTGTCTGGAGCTATGGAATTACGTTTTACCCAGACCTGAATGAAGCCAGTCCGATATAAATATGATAAAACATTTCGAAGGTTAAATTTTCGCGTTGTTCTGCTATCTTCGCCGTGATGTTTCAAGTAGCTGTTTTCCGAAGGTTCCTATTATCAGGGAAACTAAAATATAATACAGCCATGTTGGTGATACGCGTGTTGGTGGCTTTTTTAAATCACGCGATTTTAAAGATCGCCAAGATTTAACTGGTATCAACTGCATGATTGCTTCGTACTGTTTATGTTTACCTTCAGATGAATGATCAATAAGAAGTAACTCACACCATCAGCCTGTGTTATATTTTAATGTTTTTCATCCATACTATTTTTTAACTATCAAGATTTTAACCTGTATTAAGTACATTTTACCATGTTCATACTAAGTAGGATTTGAGGGTTCTCGTGGCGGTGATTACGAAGTTTGCCATCATCTGGGTTGGAGTGCTGTGTAGTCTGGTAGAAGTTCACCGACGTTTCAGAGGTCCTTGCTGCCTCCCTGACCACTGAGGCAACAAGGACTTCTAAAACGCTGGTAAACTTCTACCAGAATACACGGCGTTACAACCCAGAAGACAGCCATCTTCATGCTAACACTATTACATGCTTTAAGCAGCAGTACTTTTATAGTAGTCATGTGTGTAACACTACTGGTGATGGCCGTAGTGGGGCGAAACATGTTTGGTAAATAAATCCCCAATATACTTCGTTTGATGGGCTTTTCGATAACACTGTATATAGCATAACAGTACAAGCATCGCGACCTCATATTCCATATTATATGTTTATTATAGGTGCAATAACAAATAAGACACCTTCCGCAATAAAGTATGTTTTATAAATATAATTGTAGGTAAGATGCAGTACGGGTCTGTATTAAGGTTTGCCTCGAGAAAGAAAGAAAATCCACCCAGTTTCTCATCAGGTTAGCAAGCCTCTAAGCTGAAAAGTGAACCCCGGATCTTTCGATTACAACGCAGTACTACCCACTCAGGCGCGACCTTCTGTTATAAATTTATTCATTGCCGGTAAATTACTGTCTTAATCGCGTTATCGTAAAAAGTTAATCGACGAAACCACAACTGCCGCAAATATTACAAGAGAATACAAATAAAAGGTAAACGAATTACAAATATTGTTGTTAAATTCAACCAAATATTGTCATTTGTAATTAGAGACTTAGAAAGCAAGTCGTAGTAACTTAAGCAAGATGCGAACCAAGAAACTGTCTAAAATATTTCTTAATTGTCTACAAACGGCGAGGGTACGTGATGCCTGAAATGTGCTTTAGGACATAAAATGTTCAGAGAATTGCGTGTTTAAATTATTAGGTTTTCCAGCTGACAGCCATCGAGACACGAATGCAGCGTATACATTAAGTGATAGGAATCAAAGCAAACTTTTAATATCAAAACCAGTATTCCAATCAGATGTCTTTCCGTCTTTCCACCTTCATGAATACATAACGTTTCTTGTTTGTACGAAATCTAAACGACCATTGTACCAAATTTGGTATGTACAACTTATGGCTAGCCATTTTATAACGGATTAGTTTACCGCAAGTTTTGTCAGGATAGAATTCATAAACACTTTGGTAGACAGTACATCCCATTTTGGTTCTGTCGGCTTCATGGTGTTACAATCGAGTCTGGACACTTTTCTTTTTTGTTTCATTTTTTTAGGTTTCGAACTTACACAATAGAAGAGACACAACTTGTTCAGATCAGACCGTGTGATTATTATTCATCGCAACAGATTAGACTTTAAAGTTAAACTGGTTTTTCAATGCAGAACACAGGATCCTCTTGGATATCTGAAATAACGCGTGGACATATTCTTTTGATTGCTGTTACTGTACGATTAATCTATTCAACGCGTTATCTTTGCCCCATCCCGATGTATATTTCGGATTCACATTTTTAGTCACTGGCGTACACCACGCGACAGAGTCGATCCTTTTTTGAAAACGGCACAGGACACCAGATACGTTCTGTTATCTGTTGTTAAGAGCTCAACTGGGAACTGAACCCTGGGGCTTAGAATTCGGATTGAAAGTACTGACGTGACTGAACATGTATGGTAGGTCTGCCTTTTATAACAAAATAAACACGACCTGAACTTTATGTACGTACGAATGCAGGTCTCATTGTTCTACCCTGGCTGAATCAAATGTACAGTATTAGAGGAGCGAGCTTTTACACATACAGACAAAATACACACAGAGGGTCTACATAAAACTTGGCTTTTATCTTTTCAACACCGCCTTATATAATTTAGCATCATATAACAGCCACTAATCTCTCTCATGACAGAACCAGCTCGCTTGTGATAACGCAAAAGCTGCTTCCACTGCAACACGGACAAGCAACCCAGGACCTAACATTACACAAAGAACTTCTACTCATTTCTCAAGTGGCCTACTAAACAGACAGGTATTTTGAACAATATGACCAAGTACTTTTCGTAAGTAACAGTAAGATTGGCCGTTTAACGTTTCTTCTCGTTATGTTTCACTGATTACCACTCTGTCCTACTTCGCATCAGAATCAGTTCTCGAATATAAACTTCGTCCGGAGATAGGGATTAGCTCTATCTAGTGGGCCCAATTGTGTAGGAACCTGAAGACGGAGATAGAGTCCCATCTCAGAAACGTCGTTTTAAAAAGGTCCGGAGATAGGGATTAGCTCTATCTAGTGGGCCCAATTGTGTAGGAACCTGAAGACGGAGATAGAGTCCCATCTCCGAAACGTCGTTTTAAAAAGGTCCGGAGATAGGGATTAGCTCTATCTAGTGGGCCCAATTGTGTAGGAACCTGAAGACGGAGATAGAGTCCCATCTCCGAAACGTCGTTTTAAAAAGGTCCGGAGATAGGGATTAGCTCTATCTAGTGGGCCCAATTGTGTAGGAACCTGAAGACGGAGATAGAGTCCCATCTCCGAAACGTCGTTTTAAAAAGGTCCGGAGATAGGGATTAGCTCTATCTAGTGGGCCCAATTGTGTAGGAACCTGAAGACGGAGATAGAGTCCCATCTCCGAAACGTCGTTTTAAAAAGGTCCGGAGATAGGGATTAGCTCTATCTAGTGGACCCAATTGTGTAGGAACCTGAAGACGGAGATAGAGTCCCATCTCCGAAACGTCGTTTTAAAAAGGTCCGGAGATAGGGATTAGCTCTATCTAGTGGGCTCAACTGTGTAGGAACCTGAAGACGGAGATAGAATCCCATCTCCGAAACGTCGTTTTAAAAAGGTCCGGAGATAGGGATTAGCTCTATCTAGTGGGCTCAACTGTGTAGGAACCTGAAGACGGAGATAGAGTCCCATCTCCGAAACGTCGTTTTACGTTTTATATTTACTAGACGATGGATAATATCCAAGAAAATTTTTATTCAATAAACTTCTTCATTTCGCATTTGGACGCCTTAGACTGGGAATCAAACAAAGTCTTCAATTACAAGCAAACACAGAAAGATGGCGAAAAATATTCATTTGTCGAACGTGATCCAATTCTTGGATCTTGTATCGTGCGTGATCTCCTGTACACGAAGAAACTACAAATTAAAGAGAAATGTTTCTTTTCTTGCTCGCGTCTTTCTTAAAATAAACTGTAGATAAACAATGAAATTGTTCGTGTATTATGACAGGAGCTGCTCTGCACAACTGTTCTATTATTTACCGATGTTGAGCTTCGTGATACCTTTGTAAATTAAACGGCTCCCAGGCAACGAAACAGCGGTGGACGCAGATAACTTCATGCATTATACACACATCAATTACGATCGCCTAAAATGGAAAAACTGGAGAGATGAAAGGATTTCAAACAAAAGACTGTTGTAGGAAGATAGTTCTGTTCTTAATTTGTAATTTGCATCTGTATTTTGTTCTGTTTAGCAGAATGTCATGAACATTTCTTTTATTCTCTTTCGCAAAGCGTGGTAATAGCTAGGGCTCCTTCTGCCATGTTTCGTCATAAGCCTGGCCTTTGTTTCAGCTTCTTTTTTTAAAATTGTTGCTGCCTTGATAATTTATCATATTTGGTTATATTTGTTCAGCTGTGTTTCTACCAAACTGAATTGAACTATGTCTCGTTTTGTCACCATGTAAAAAAAAATTAAGGTGTTTTATGATACAGAAGTCGTAACTTGAAGAGAGTGAGACAATAAGGTACGGAGGATGTCGGCGTCTGGTGTAGGCCTGCCATTGACTTCGTCTCTAGTTCAGGGCGGCACTTCCCGCATTGCTATGCTTTGCTCCACTCTCAGGAAGGCACCAGTATTAAAATCTCCTCACGTGTTTTGGTAAAGTAGTACGAATGGAAGGCGATGCGTCTAAAGTCGAGTTTGTAAGTTTCCTGGTGATGACAGCACGAGTATACTCGTGTGCTTCTACGTGTTCCTCTCTCTGTCCCTCTAATATCGTTTCCGAGTCAGCAGAATGAAAGTGATTGTGTCCTCTTCTATCTTCTAGGACTTACATATAAGGCACTCATCTCACGTCTGTGTACAAGTGTGGGAAGTTAGGGAGAGGCACCCCCCCCCCTCTCTCTCTCTATCTCTCCTTGCTCTAGACACCCACCGCGTATCCCACCAACCTCGAGTCATTAGTCTTACTTCGTTATTGAATATATGCATAGAAAGTTCAGTCCTCTGTGTTTTAAATGGGTTTGTGGCTGGTAAAGTTATCCATATGCGTAACACGTTGCCGAGGCAGGAAAGAGGCCGGGGAAATAATATGGAGGTTTTTTTAAACATCTGGATTGGATGGATTAATGGTCAGGTTCAAACTCCATTCATTTTAATTCCGAATTTCGAAAATAAGCTTCTACTTAGGTTCAACTATTATTCTTAATGTGTTGAAAACTTCAGATCCACAGAGGAGAGACGGACATTTGTACGAATTTAGAGTTTATGTGCCAACGAGTGTAATTCATCAGACTTGTTATAATGAAACGAAAGGTCTTATTAATTTAGTCGCATTAAATTAATGTAAGAAGTAAGCACAAAGTGTTTTATGAAGAATGTTGATTAATAACTTAATTTTTATTGACGTAAAATGGTTTTAGTAATGTGAAAAGAAACACGCATCACTTCACAAACGAAAACATAAATGTTGCTGTCTTTCAATTATTTGCCTTGTTAAGCGACCGTATACCAGGTTAGATATGTATAGCGTAGCATAAATCTTAAGTCAGTTCATGTATCTCTTTCATACACACTGTAAGCTACCCTTTCTGGTGAACGAACACGCAGGGCCCTCAATGCAAGGTCCTCATTTCACGAGAAGCGTATGTTAATGGGACGTCTGTCCGTGTGTTTTATTTTCAAGAATACTGGACGAAGTTAGATTAAATTTAGTATAGAGGGTCTACATTAAAAGATGTCTCGCCTATTTAATCCAATTTTCATTTCAGCATATTGCAACATGATTTGCATGTAGTTTAAAGTATACAGAGTTTGTTTAAAAAGGCTCATCGTACATGAAAGGTGGTATGCCGAAATTAATCATAATTACAACTTCTAATTAAGAATTGCTACGTTATGCCGAAAATTAAGCAAGAATAATAATTTCTGGCCCTGCAGTGTTAATCATGTACAGACAGCAGTAGACTTGCATGGTTAATAAATAAATATGTGGGATAGCAATGGGCTGTGTGCAGAATAGCATAGAAAGCAATTTTTAAAGGACTTTCACGGAGTACATGTATCGAATCCTGTTAGAAATTATAGGATATGCTTCTAGCAATTTGTATTTCACGACCTCGTCACACTTGGGCTCGTCATTCCCAAAAGAAACAAAGAGAACGGGATCAATGTATCCAAGGAGATGCAGAAAAACAGTTCCGAGAACGCACCTCGAGTAACTGGATAATGTGCAAAAGGTTCCGGGACAAAGTGAAGGGAAAATTCGGCAGAAAAAAGACGACAGTTTCCATCTCCATCATAGTCGTTTATTCTTGTCCTAACGTATTTCGCTTTCCCCATAAAACAGCGCTGAGCTCCATAGACGCATGCAGCGAGGGAAAGCAACTTGTAGATTACCTTCACGCCCGCAAGGCTTTCAAAACCAACAGGAAAATATAAACAGTTTACTGAAACCTATGCTAGCAATTTGTGAGTTTTCCCTTTCCATTTTTGCTTGCAATATCAAGTTTTACCTTGATGTTAGGTTACATTAAATTTTGCCTGTAGGCCTTTGTGTGGAGATTAATTTCACTCACCTACATTTTCACAAAGTTTTTTTTCCTATTTAAACAGTGTTTTATCAATTCTTTGCACGCAGTGCAAAAATGAAAGCATAATAGGAAAGCCATTTCTGTCATATATATGTTTCTTCACAAAAATGCTGATCGGATTTCAACGAAATGTGGTACGATATTCAAGGGTCTACTCTGAACGTCGTTGAGTCTGTTTAATTTTGATTCGCATCTGTGTACTTTACAAGAATATCAAATTTAACTTTATAGACTTTATCACTCACGGCTCATCGTATGACATATTTATACACATGTAATATAACTGTAGGCCTAAATATACGTTAATTTCTCTTTCTTGCGTCTAAATATGCTTTCAGCACTCTGTTATCAAACAACCTAAACAAAGTGCACGAGTAAAACACAGTGCATTAAGGGTTCCATGCTGTACAGGCTGTACCTGAGAACGTCTGGCGACCGCGCTATAGAACGCGACGATGTTTTTACGTACTGATGGGATGGGGGATATTTTGGAAATAACTTCTGAGTTCTTTCAGGGGTGTCCTTCCTCTAGTAAGTTACTGATTGCTAATCGTGAATGTAGTTCAGAAGATACCCAGTTCTAATTCTGGCCAGGGATCGAATATCTAGAGGCTTATTATTATTTTACTTAAAAGAACTGTAAGACAACTTCTCACGTCCCTTTCTGTAAAGAATTTAAAGTCATTTTTTATTTATGGTTTATTAAATTCAGATTATAAGTTAGGCTAATAACGTAGAATGGCAGGGTGATTGTGAATAATGAATTGGAAAGGGTGTGGAAGGAAGCAGTCGTGGATGATTAAAGTAGTATCCCGGAATTTGCGTGGAGGTACTAAAGAATACCCCGAAACACCTCAGTCAGGATAATCGGTCTCCAGGTCGAAATCTGAACCCACGCAGTTTGGTTATCAACCTTTTTTGCGTTAGGTACGGAGGCGGGATTCTTTCCCTGAGGGCAAAGCAACCGGAGGATGTCGCTAGATGACTCTGGTCACTCGCTTCCATCTACGTTGAGGTCTGTAATGCATTGCGCCTTAGGCGTAAGAAAAATGCCTTTTATAAATCTTATTCTTGGGACCAATACAGAAGTCGATGCCAGTTTTCTAACTGGTGGTGCTTGGAATTTTATCTAATTCCCCAATTTCAGGTGTTTTATAATGAATTCCTCAGTCGGTCAGTTCCGTCATGCGCTTCAAACAAAATCCCGAACGTTTTCTGCACTCCATCAACGCCTGCTCCGTCACCCAACATCAGTCACCGTTTCCATTAACATCCTCACAGCAAGAACGTTACATTAAAGAAATAAGCAAAGAATAAAAAGAATCTTTCTTTCCAATTGCGGCCAATTAGCACAGCAGCATCGCCTCGGCATTCAACACCGTGACATCCAAACAGTGCGAGAGGGCCTTCGAGAAACGTGCATTGCCTTGTGTGTAATTTGTAAGCACATAAACGTAATACTTGCCCCTTCAGAATACGCGTTGGAATTCAATAATTTCGCACTGGGGTCTGTTCGTTCGTGTTCTTTTGGACGGCTTCATGTTTTATTGGACTGTGTTAATTGACCCTCGGTCTGGCACGTGTATCCGAAACTGACTCTGTAAGTTACTCCAGTTGCACAAGAAATAAAGAAAAACAATGAGAAAGAAACATGTTGGGAATAATTCTTCTCTTTAAGCAAATTATCGCATGTTGGAATTGCAGAAGCCAGAAGTAGATTTTCATAAATACCAATACTCGAGGCTGCACGAGCGAAACATTGAGACAGAAGAACTTGGAATTAGTGGAGGAGAAGGGAATGAATATGCAGGAGAGTAAGTAGGGACGAAGATGAAGGAACAGGAGAATAATGATAAAACAGGTCGGAGAACACGAGGAGTAAGAAATACGTACAGCAAGAAATGAGAAAGAGATTGAGGGCAAATAGAGAAGTAGGAGGAGCGAGGAAAGATCGACCACTGACCTCCCTTTAATGACGAAGTTAAAAATTCTTGGAGCTTTAATTCAGCTCCCAATTCGTCTCTTGAAGAGCGGTTAAGCAAAGGGACATTTGTCTCTTATGTAATGAAATGCGACATTTTTGGTAATCTAGCTTTTGGCATTTTCGAAATGAAATACTCTAAGCCGCTACAAGCTGTCGTAAGGTTCTTGTGGTTTACTTCAGGACATAATAGGCTATCTATATATACTGGATTATCATATTCATATCGTAAACAGTTCACATAATGACTTGTTTCATTGGTTTGCTTTCCAGCGTGTTCTTAACTGCGCGTGCTATGTATCTCGAATGGGAGAATTATTGTTAATTTCTGAATGGGGGACGATGTGCGCAAGAATTGGTTAATGATGTGATTCAAGGTAATAAATATACTGCCACAGCATCTACGGATGGACAGAGATAAAATAAGATGAACCTGTCAGGATAATATTAATCAGGACCAGGAATACAGCCCCCCCCCCCAATCAAAATAAAGGTCTGATTTAAGGATCCCTGTGTTAGATAAATTTTTAAGAAGTCACCTGAAGTTTACCTTTACGTCATGTGGGGTACTAAGAAGTAGATCACATGATTGGAACGGATGTTAAGAAACTGAAAAATGCGTACTGGATTGAAGTGTATCCAGTCAGGGCTCAAAGGCAGAACCTTTTGCTGTAAAGTCGGGGAACATAAAATTATGTCCTGGAACTCTCTTAGGAATGGAGTGCGGGGGAAATTCTGAGTCCAATAATTTAATCTCGTGGTTGATAGCAGCATTTAGGTTTCGATTTCTTTCAGTAATGTAAATTTATAAAATACCCAGTACATATCTTTAGGGATATTATCAGAGAAAAAATATTTGGATAGTGGATTAAAACAAGAGATAGCTCATACCAGCTTCTGAGTGACAGATCGTAAAATTCACTGGAAGTAATTTCTGAAAGTAAATATTATAAATTGTTATTTTACAGCCTTTCAGCTGTAAAACCTATAAAGAAAAACAAAAGTGAATCTACTGACACACGCAGTTTCTTAGACACGTCGTCCCTCGGTCTTAAAATTGCCTTCTAGGAACAATGCAGCACGTATTTATTGGTCATGACTGAAATTATCTCGTTTTTCTGGCGTGTGGAAAACTATTGTGTACTAGTGAGCTGTCTTTTAGAACCATGAAAACTTCTTCTTTCTGGCTGGGAGACCTGACTGTCACTGAAGCAAAAACAGGAACCGGATGGGCTTTATCTCGTACAAAAGAGCGCAGTGACAAATTGGAACTGGTGTTACAACAGACCGCGGTCGGTCGGCCTCATACTGAAGACAGAACGTGCTGGCAAGCAACGATAGGAAAGCGAATGAACGTCCCCCAGATGTTCCACCGTAATTCTACTGCAGAATACATTTAGGCGCAAGACATTTTTGGGCCGTGTCTTCTTTGTTTTATTTATTATTATTATTATTATTATTATGCGTTCTTAGTACGATGTGTTCGACACGACCACGTCCGTCCGTCTCTCCGCATGACCCGAGAATAGCTTGAAGGATATCGATAAAATCTGATATGGACGTTTTATCTTTGGAGGCTACCCCAAAAATCATACATTTAATTTCATACAATCGGTAATATGAAGACACAGACACAGACTTGTGAAGTGGGAGTGACAGCGACACTTTTGATTTTGTTGAGATAGATTGGGTTAGGTTAGGTTAGTTTAGGTTATGTTAGGTTAGGTTAGGTTAGGTTAGGTTAGGTTAGTGACGATCATGTGCATTGTTCAGTTGTTAATGCTTCAATCAGATATAAAAGAAATACGTAACTTTCACAATTCTTTGTAGGTACTGAAAGTTCTCCTTGGCTTTAATTTGTGAGTCTCGGACGCTGTCGGTAACTGTCTAATTCTATGGTTCAGACCTCCTAAAAAGCTAATAGTTGCTCAGCAAGTCGAGAAATTTCCCAGCTTTAATGGAACCCGTCACGGCGTCCTTATTTATTTGTGACTTGTTTAACGACGCTGTCAGTAGCTCAGAATGTAGCGTCAAGTGATTGGATGAATAAATTAATTATAAGTTAGAAGCAATTTGGAAGGAAGCTGTCGCGGCCTTATTTTAAGGTAATATCTCAGCATTTGATGGGATGAAATTTCATTACCTCCATTCCATCTTAATCTTCCCAGCGATGCTAGTTAAGTCTCCAGTGTTCTTATTCCTTCAGGTTTTTCAGGATGCATTTATACGCATCTTAACTCCGCCATGCTTGCTACACCTCTTACTATTATGATTTATTATTACTATTATTGGCTCTTACAACAAACAAACCTGGGCAGGAAAGGACATATATTTCCTACTCTTTCTTGCCCTCGGTACTAGATGGGGTTGAGTGATCAGCGTCGCGCCCCGGCCGTACTTTACCCCCGGGAAAGGACCCCGGTACCCATTGGATAGGAGGCTGGGGGGCCCCAGAGCCGGTCTGGACGCAGAGGCTAGAGGAAAAACCCTCTGCCACCGTTGGGAATCGAACTCCAGTCGTCCAGCCCTGACTGTGAATTAATAGCGAACTATATGTAGTGGTAGATATCACCTCGAGCTGGTGACAGTATCGACTGAAGAGCACATTGCCGGTGGAGTTCGGCATCTAACTGCTCTTACTTGTTACTCCGGTCAATACAGGCCAGACCGGAACCAAATTCTGCTTTTGTGGTAGGGTATATTGTTGCCAATAAACCTCGTCAGAGGTAAGGTGGTCGTCCGTGTAACCACTAAAACTGAAAGCTCAGCATGTTGCTGGTCACTGCACACTGCGGTAACAAGGCCTGCCTGCCTGCCTGCCTGCCTTCCCCAACATCCTGCTTTTCAACACCCTCCAGACTCCCTAGGGGGCAGTAAAGACCCCCAACCAACCAGCTTCCTCCCATAAGGGCAGTACAGATCCCAATGTGACGATCTGCGATGCGGTTCCATCCAGTGTTTTGTTTCGCGGACGCCGCTGGAGGAACAGAGAAGAGAACGATTGTATCAGGAAAACAAATTATCTTCGGGCCTGTTCCCTACGTACAGTTCTGTAAGAAAATCAGGAAATACCTGGTTATCTGAGAGTGTTCCGCGTGTGCACGTTGTGGGGATTACTTTATAATATTCTATCAACTGGTGAGGTCGTTTGGTCGTTTTGGCCTTTCTTCGAATCACAGATGACGAATTCCCCAATTCGATGCGGTCATAGTTTAATTTATTTCATGTGATTCGATTAGAATTGAATAAATTGAAGTGATTTGAGAGATCGAATAACATTATGGAATTACAATATTGTTAATTCCAGTTTCCAATCTATCGGATCGACAATAGGGTAATAAAATGAAGGAGACTGAAATGGGCGAAGCATTGAGCACGCATGGGGAAGATGAGAAATGCATAAAACATTTTGGTAGGAAAACCAGAAGAGAGGAGAGACAGATGACTTGGGACTCATATACATGAATGGGAGGATAATATTAAAATTCATCTGAAAGAACAAGGCTGTGGGGGTTGCAGACTGGATTCAAATGGCACGGGATAGAACCAGTTGCGACCTCTTGTAAACGGAAACTTTGCTTGGTATTTAATTATCTCTGTACTCTTTCAAGTAAAATAGCATCCCCAATTATTTAGAGCGTGTACCGGTGCGACCTTCTTTCTTGAGAAGAGTGAAACGATTTGGAAAAATAAAGGATTTTGTGATGGCGGAATTTTGTCTGAATGCTACAATTCATTTGTGATGAAATGTGATTTTCTTAATTGGTTTCAGACTTTACCTTCTCCCCCAGAGTGAGTTCTAGAGCACATTTCTGGATTCACGTGCCAGTGACCGTGATTGAAAGAGATTTAACTTATATTCTTTGATACCTAGTTCGTGTCTGTTTCCAGTGGCTTCTCCCAGTATTGTGGTCCCGTATTCTACCCTCAAAACGCGGAGATACTTATTGGAGCAGACTGTACTTTAACCTTTTGACTGGGGTGGGTGATAAAACGAATGGCGAATAGGATGGGATATGAGATGCAGTATTAGATTATTTCATGATGCTAATTCAGCATTCGTGCGAAATTACGAGGAATCCAGGAACAAAGCAAAGAAAGAAAGAGAGAAGAACGATAAGAAAGGAACGAAGAATCTTGCGATAATTTGAATGGAATTCAGAAAGACGGAATATTATAAAATCGCAATTTACATACACTTGAGAATATTTTTTTTCCGGTGGAGTTTACTTTTCAGTGTTCCGATCCGAGAGCTTTGCCTTCCTTGAAAAGGTAACAAACACTATGATTACCAGTAGGGAACCCAAAGGTTCAATCAACATCAGTGATACCAAAGCTCGCCATTGAACACGATCTTGAGCTAGTTCCATTCGTCTCCCATCCCCACAACCGGTCTTTCTACGATCCATCTGAATGTTAATTTATCCTCGAGTATCTTTTTCGGACTTTCAAGTGAATGTCTCCCAAGGGAATATCTCACCAAAATCTGTGAATTACTTGATTGTGCAATCTAACGTTTCGCTTATGGTATGGTAATAATAATGACGGTGGTAACGGATCATTTGCACGCGAACCATAAAGGACTTCTGTTAGCTAAAAATAAAGATTATCTGTTTAATTGTTTTGGTGTTTTGTCAGATTATAAGAACAAACACTTTTGAAAAAAATACAGCAAGACAGATTTTATTAAACTCTGTGTACAAACACAAAGTAAAAGACATGATGAGAGGTTGTATTCTCATATCCATATATTAACAAATAAGGGTATTCATTATCACTGATATTAACGTACAGAAACCCGTAAGGCAGTTAAATAGAAATATCGCATGACAAATGATTTTGGGATGCGCCTAGGTGTCCATTCGCATCGTACAGACTATAACTTGTCTGAAATGAATTCCAGTCATTTTATGCCAACAAGCCTGTGGAAATATGACTGGTATCATATCCCTCGGGGCCAGCTTATGTTTTCCACAGTCTAGATTAATCTCCCTAAACACATCACGTCGATGGAGTGGTGATTCATGGCGTAACTAACCACTGGGGACGTAGACTCTAACACTGGGTTGCAGAGGAACTATAATTTTGTTGTAATAGTACGATCTAAATTGGAAAATCCGGCTCTGAAATATATCCAAAAAATGGGCAAAACACCCAAGATGTTTCTATTTAATTGTTATAATTTCGTGGTTTGGGACGCGAGCTACAGGATTCATCTGGTTCGGAATAGATCCAATGCAAGTTTACGTTACTGGCAATTTTTCAAATGTCGTGTAAACAGAATCTTATTTACAAAATTATTAACTGTTAAAGGTTCTGTATTCGGAAGGAATAATTAAAAATAATACTCAACAAAAATTCTTCCCAAAACTTCTTGTTGGTTACCTCGTATAACACTTTGACTGGACGACTGTGGTTCCAGCTGCAAGCAACGATTAAACATTTAGGTACTTGTTCTCCCACTTGAAATGTAGGGCCCACTTCAATCGTGACCACTGGCATTATTGTTGTCTGCGATGGATATTAGTTACATGTATCAGATAGCTATAATTTAAACAATGACATCTTATATCGTTTGAGACTTGGGTGGGGTCGAGGGCTCCTCTTGCTTCTGTCCTCACTTGTCACTTGACTTGCTGAGGGCTGATTATCGTCCCCCTTTCTCGGGTCCTCATGATCACAAGGCCAGGGGGGGAAATATGCTTTGTATGCTAAGTCAAGGTAGATGGACGGACAGACACGCTCCAGTGACTCCAAGCAGGAAGGGAAGCTCCACAAATATGGCTGAGTCTTCCACAAGAAATATTACAGATAGCGAATTTTAGGAAATAAACTGCCTCAGAGGTGATTTATGTCGCCTAATCATTCCAAATAATGCATCAAATTAATGGAGAAACTTTTATTTCTGCTGACATAGTTATTTACACGATAGACAGCACCCAAGTCATTTTTGTATAGGTTCTTTGTAACTCATGATTCGTTCCACTTTGTCTTCAAGGACTGTCACTCCTCAAAAGATTAGGCCCACGTGTGTTATAACTAACTAACTAACTAACTAGATAGCTTACCGAACCCGAAGGTTCATCACCGAACTAACCAAAGCCCTCCACCGGACTCTGTCCTGGGCCAACAAAATCCAGCCTCCTTCAACTCCTATCTCCCATAGATCCCGCCTGACATTATCCTCCCATCTACGTCTAGGTCTCCCCAGAGGTCTCTTCCCTTCAGGTTTCCCAAATAGTGGACCCAACCAACCAGATGGCTTACGGAACCCGAAGGTTCATCACCGAATTAACCAAAGCCCTCCACCGGACCCTGTCCTGGGCCAACAAAATCCAGTCACCTTCAACTCCTATCTCCCATAGATCCCGCCTGAGATTATCCTCCCATCTACGTCTAGGTCTCCCCAGAGGTCTCTTCCCCTCAGGCTTCCCAACCAGTGTTATAACTAATATTGTTTGAATTCATAAACTCTTTAAAGCTGTTTCCGGCAGCTTGTGGTGGATTTTTTTGTTACTTTTAATGGACTTTGCTAGACACTTTTTATGTACACATTTGTTCTTGTCATGTTGATGAGTGCAGCATTTCTTGTAATTGGTTTGTTTTTAACTCAGAGTTATCAGCCATAAACTCACCATGTTCATATTTTTAACACTCAAGTCTCCTTCTGAATGACTTTTCCGAAGGCAAGTGACGAACTTCGCACGGAGGATACCCCAGCACCTCCAAGCAGTGCATCCAAAGCCCGGGCAGTGTTGAGTACATGAAGCCGTTTGCTGTCATGAGGAGTGATGGTTCCACAGTTCAGGGGCTCAGCTATTGAACCTTCATTTCAATTTGTCTTCTCCTTTTTCTGTCTTCCATGGATTACGTTCAAGCCTGTTTCGACTTCACAGCCAAATCGTGTAGGGTTTCTTGTGTCTCTATTATACCCATTTGGTTTGTACTGAAGTGAATGTTATTGGAGTTATTCATTGTCCATTCTATTCAAATAGGTTACACATTTTTGCCTCTATTTACCATTTAAATTACAGTCAATATCACAACTGTCTCAGTGGCATAGTATGAGCTGTCGAAATACACACATCCATGTTGAGGATTTTAACGTACTAAGGCAGTTCGGATTAAAAACTTGAAGGAAAGCTACACTTCAGAGTTATGGGCGTAGGTGGGAGGATAATATTAAAGTGAATCGTAAGGAAATAGGATGTGAGTTTGTGAACTGTATCCATCTGACTCAGGATAGCGTCAATTCGCGGAATCATGTGAGCGTGGTTAGATGTTTAATCTGCTGGTTCGATAGAAGTTACTTGAAACCATTTACTTCTGCAGACGTAAGCTGTATAGGAGAAATGAGGGTGTGTTTGATTAATTCTTCTGAGCCGTACTTTATTAAAGCTGTATATTAACATATTCCTCGTTCCCCTCCACTCTTGGACCTGCGACTCCCTTCAGTGTTCCGTCCCAGCTCGTCACTGTTGACTCACGTGTATAACAGAGTCGTAGTAAAGTTCATAGCCGTGACAGTCTGTATTTACACTGCGTTTTACAAAGGAATTAAGTCTGGTGACGAAGAGTTCAACAACAGTGAAATATAAAACTGATACTCATGATGAAATTAAGATCAGAGTAGACTCAGCAACGACATTATATATCACTCAGTTTGGAAACTTTGGTTTTCATTCCATCTTCCATTACCGTACAACAACAACAACAACAACAACAATAATAACACGAACACCATTAAGTAGAGTCTTTCTTGAGAAACTAATAGGAGTTTAGCTGGTCAAATCTTCGCAGTCTGGTATAAAATCTAAATTTTTATCGGTGTTTTTAAACGAGTCAGCCTGAACCAGTTAAGGGAGTTTATTTCCATAGAATTTGTTTTAATATACCCTTCCATCTGCACCTATTCTTCTCAAGTGATCTCTTTTCTTTAGCCATGAGATGTTGGCGGTTCTTATGCTGAGGAGACGAAGAACTGGGGCATATTTCTGTAGACGTAGTTGGTGTTTTAACGACGAAACAGCAGTGCTGTTGTAAATAGGGCAGAATCACTTCAGGCGTGCGTGCTACGTGTTAGTTCAGTCTGATTCACGTTGATTTGAATACCGCAATAAAATTTGTTGAAGAGTAATTACAAGCTATGGGGATCATTATGCATTTATCTCAGTCTGTGTCAAGTACATCCGAATACAGTATTGAACATATTGGCTCATGCACACCTGTAGCTGGCATTGATTACGCTTGCAAACATAACAACGAGGATACGATTATACATTAGTAACTTAAAAATACAAATTGTTACTTGAAATGTAGACATGCTAGAATTCAACAGAATATGGCTTGTTTTATTCACCTTTTATTTTAGTAGCTTAGTTACTATGCTCGGCACAAACGATCTCATAACCCTTCATTTTAAGTCTGTAGGGTTAATGCATCTCATCGTTAGTGCCAGGTCGGTATCAGCATGTTCCAAGAATCTTGAACATTGTCACATTCAGCCTTCGACAGTTTTGTAGAAAGGAGTAGTCCCCTTCATGCTGCAAAGAGGAACACGGGCAATTCGTTCCCCCTTGGAAGCGTACACAGGAGATGCAGGCAGACGCCTGCTAAATCATACCCCATCATCCAAACAAATACCCGTATCAGCTGCCAGGCACAAGGCAAACAATGACAGGTCTACGGTGGCTTTGTTACCAGAAGTGCACTCTCAAACTGATTACAGTTCGACTATATAAAAGAGTAAATTGTTGCTATTGCTTGCTGTAATCGGTGGTCGGATTTCTTAATAAAGCTCCGTTTCTCTGTTGATGTCAGCTAAATGCCAGAGGCTCTGGAGGGATGATGCTCTCAGAGCATTAATAGAACAAGTGCCCTTTTCTGTGTTCTAGGAAGCCACTAAACAGGTCAGCACAGCGGTTCGAATCTTGCCTGGAACTATCCTACACCTTGGTGTTTCTAATTTCCCTCATTTCCTATCGAAAAGGAAGTACTCCATAGTGTGAAAAGTGTTGACGCTAAACACAGTACGTCCCGTGACAATCCAGTCAGTGAAATGACCGTGCCCTGCAAGGCAGACGTTCAATTGAACAGGCGCCTATTACCAAGTCACGGACGACTATGACTTTCGCACAAGGCGTTTAACTTTCTCGCTGTGCACAAAGAACAGGTTAGCTTAAGTGGTAACACTTCTCATCCGAGTCTCGGCACCGACTGTCTTTGTCGGGGTTTTCCGTGTTTTTCTTCGGTTACTCGAGACTAATTTCATGATTGTGCCTTTGAAATAGTCTGCGATTTTTCCCCTTTGCAGCTCACCATTCAGAATCATTTTTTGTGAGTATGTCTGCATGTGACAAACACTTTCATGAACGTGATGGTGCCTTGTGCCACTCTTCCGCCGCGCAGCCCGTGTGTATTTGTGTAGGGTGCAGACAGCGGCATCCACGTAATAAACGAGCGAATGTTAGATGTGATGCTGAGTTCATGTGGACAAACACTGCTATAAATGAGGACTTTCTTTGTCCCAGCAAGTATGCAACTTTAATTAATTTCTAGATATGCAGTATTAAGTAATCTGTTTTCTTTGGAGCCATTAATTAGCCTAACGAGAGAACCGTGAAAGTCATATACAGTGTTAGAAGTAGGGCGGCCCTCGACGATTCTTCGATCCCTGTCTATTTGTCCACTTTGCATACTAGAGTGAGTTAAAGGCATTAAAATATTAAGTGGTGATTTCAGTGGCCGTGTAGCTTAAGCCTCAAGATTCTGTGTGAAGGGTATGCTGAAGTCGCGGGTTCGAATCTTGCTTGGGATATAGCGCGTTTTTAATTATCGCCTCCCTTCCTACCCATCGCCACAGATTATTATTTCTGCCTTGGAGCAGCAAATCATGCAGATAAAATACTATCCTAGTATTTATAATTCTTGAAAAATTTAGGTGAAATGTTCTAGAAAAATGTGAAGTGACAGAAGACAGACTAATTTGTCGATATTGGTCTTCGGGGTTGTAACACCATGACTTGGTTAAACACCAGTATTCCAGACAAATATACATTGTGCTTCTCTGAAACGTCGGTATCTAACACGTCCACACGGCGTCGCAGCCCAGCAGAACAACAACATCAACATCTTCACTGCCGTGAGAACACACACCAAGCCTATCTGATTGGGCTATAATCATTTAATTACATAGGCCTCTAATAACTTCGAGACTTGAACTGAAGTTCACAACATGAACAGCGAGCAGGACTTGGTTTCCAATTCATTTATCATGTGCAGGAGCCGTACTCCGTTATAAGCATGTCTAATTATTCAACAGGCCGCTCCTCCTTGTGTTCACTTCCCGTCTTCAAAAACAACTTCCGCTGTCAATAAATCGATACACCAGTGTCATCAGCCATTCTCGGGAACACAAAGGGATCACTTGATCAAAGAATCCTCCCTCCTTCCATATGGAGGAACGGAGCGGAAGATCCATTTTAATAGAAAATATACATTTATTTTCCCTCAGCAAAAACTAATTTAAAGGATATTTGATGGGAAGTTGGCTTCAGTTTTATAAGAGAACACCCGTTACATATTTGCATATTGGAGGTTGATTTTTAAGTCAAAGGAAATTCTTATGAGGTTACCCCGCTCTCAGTTTCTCTTTTGAAGTAACTTACTTCATAACTGTGGGACTGGCTGTCGAATTGTAACAAAACTTCAAAACATTTTAGCACCTCCCAAAGTGTCAGACGATGTATTCTGTTATTTGTAAACAGTCTTCTTATTGTCCTTTCTTTTTGAACACATTTTTCGTATAAATTTCAGGCATAATTGAAATGAGAATGAAGCAGCTTATAGTTTTAATAATCTTGTAATGTTACACGGTTTTATATCATTACGCTCACCTTTGTTTGATTACGTAAATCAGTTTCAGCGGCTTATCCAGTGCCTCAGTGAAAATCCTTTCTTTTCCATTTCGGTGATCGTTACAAGATTTGCTCCATACACAAAGCTGCCCCTTACATCACCACGCTGGCTTTAGTATTTGACTGTTTCCAAATTATAATAGTTAAACAGAGTCCTCCTTGAGAAGCTAATAGTCGCTGTTCTAGTGCGTAAAGGAATCCAGAAGTTCATAATCATGGTCACAAGAGCTCACCAGTGTTTCCTAGACTAAGTGAAAGTCATGATGGATGGAATACAGATAATTTCCATACGCTTAGGCTGTCGCCCCGGCTGATTTACCCCCTCAGACAGATCTCCCAGTCCCATTGGGCATGAGGCTTGATTGACTCCAGAGGCGATTCGGATCCGAAGGCAACAAGATACCTGTCCCTTTGGGGAATCGAACCCCAACCATCCAGCCCGTTGCCACCCACTAGCTGGCAACGGGCTATCCGCCAGGCACAACAGAATTCAGCCACAGTAAGTCCTTGCATAGTTTAATAGGCAGGACGCTACTTCCAGTCTATAGGCCCACAACGTTATATTTTTACTTCAATTTCTGCTACATTCTTAAAGGTTTCTCTCCACGAGTGTTTTCACAGGACATGCAGGAATATTGTGGTCTTCTACCAACAGCTGTGCACTTCTTATTTTGAAGTGCATTCTTGTAGATGGTTTGCAGTACGAAAATAAAAAGCATACAACAGAAGGAATTTCTGTAAGAAAATAATAGAACCGCAAGTTGGTCTCCTCTCGATCTGTCCGTCAACGTCCAAGGCCGTAGACATGAAAAATCACAGAACTGAACCTCCAGAGTTGAATATAACTGAATTTCAGCCGCGCTGTTTCCCTTCCCCAAATGGAATCACCACCAGTCTCCTCTTTTTCACATCTATAGGGTGACAGGAAAGAAATGATTCCTTTCAGTCTTGAAAGGGATTGAACGAAGGAAGAGCTTTATCACGTTCTTCGCGGTTTTATATAAACATCCTCTCAGTCTGTCCGTCTGTATGTCTCTAGGCTATATTTCCACGGTAACATGTAAGTTCTGTTGTTGAAGAGCCACGAATAATTAGCTCTTAGTTCTGTCTCTTGAGAGATGGTAGTAGATGGCTCTTTTGGACCTCATATACCGAATAAATTCCGACCAGTACACGAAATGTGTTGCACATAGCATGGAAATGGTTAAATCACAACGGAAGTCGAATGTGAGGTTCACTCTTGCATCTGTTTTAAAATTTGGAACTCTCTCTCTCTTGTATTGGAAAGATAGGAGCTTCGAATTTCGGTAGGGCTACCGGAGTCCGGGTTGTTTTAAGTGGCTTTCGTCAGAGTCTGCAGGCGAATATCAGAATAGTACCTTAAAATATACCACGTATACACTGAAAAAAATTCCTAAACGACCCCTACTTACCATTCAGGATGACTTCCCCATATCATTCGATGCTATATAACAGTTCCAATTGAAACAACGCTGTTAAATAACCCACTAATACATCGACCGGGATAGACAGTATTCGCTAGGATTCGAACCGAGTACCTTCAGAATTTCAGAATGCCAGTCTGTCGTGTCATCACTGTGTTCATTTACTGATTGTCTGTCTTGGTCGGGAGCCCGAACATTCGGCCGATCAATTCGCTTGCAATATCTGAATCGTCAAGCTGTTTACAGACTGGCATTTATTTCCCGTCGCCCTGTATATTTATTCTCCATACGAAGCGGCGGGTCTGGGTGCCACTGAGAAGAATACTGTACACCAGATAACAGCAACAAAAAAAGTTTGAGGAATTCCAAGAATACGTCAAACTGGATGATATAAAGCCACTGGAAAGGTTTGGTTTGGTGTGGCGACGCGGTGTACCTCCGGAGCCTCAGTTAACACGCGCACGAACAGTTAGTTTCATCGCTGGAATGCTTTCTTCACAACACCGTCGTATCAGAATATGGAAGTTCAAGGCTAAAAACAGAAATCTGCCATAGGACGCGATTATGAGCGACTGTCACCACGTCTCGAATTCAGAACCTTTATTATTTAAATCGATCTTAATATTATTTTCTTATCATCTTTAAGGTCTTCAAGAATTTTCCGCAACGAAGTTTCGTACGCATTCTTCACCTCCACATTAATTGCCACTTATCTACACTCTCTTAACATCCTCCTGATGACAGTACTTGGTGATACGTTTTATTATTTGTAGTGTTCTGTCTGACGACAGGTCCATATATTATGAACAGAATCCTTCCAACCTCTTCAGGTTGTCAGAGACCTGCTCATACATATATACATTCTTGGCAGAGATGATCAGAAGTGGTTTGCCATTGCCTTCTTCTGTGTGTGAGTGGAGTAATTGTTGGGATGCCACGGAGAAACCGGGGAAGCCCCCGGAAGGAAACTCCGTGTTGCCTAGACCACGGCCTTGCCCAACACAAGTTATAAATTTGAGCACCGCCGGGAATTGAACCCGGGACCCCAGGCTTACAAGGCTAGTGTTCTGACCGCTAGACCACCGTTACGTATGGCATAAAAACTTGATTGGTCAAAAGGACTATGTCTTAAAATGTAGACAGTTATTATTACTCGAAAAATTATCTGGTATGTCGAATATTATCAAAATACTAAATTAAACTGCCTTCACTCCAAGATCAGTCATGTGTTGGGTCAGACGTAGCCCCTAACTTAAGACCGAGGTTGTGACAACATGCTGCTTGGTTAGTTCTGTCGCACATCTCTTGGGTCGGTGATAGATGAGCGTGGATCAATGGTGGAATGTTGATTGGCAGGCGAAAACCGATTAATTTTGATAAAAACCTGCCCCAACGCCACATTGTCCATCACGAATCTCGCACGAAGTCGTCCACGACTACACCCGGGTCTCCACTGAGGAAATATAAAGAATATTCTGTTATTCTATGCAGTGTGTCACTGACAAATACCGAGGAGCGTAATTATTCTGCAATGGAAATTTCTTATTTATTACGACAAAATATTTGTGCTGACAAATAGACCTATTCTATTATTTAAATCGTTATTCCTCATAGTAATCGCTTTATGAATTAAATGTTTACCGAGCTACAAGGGTGGCTGATATGTCCTTCTGACACCTTAAGATCTGTTGTGGTCGACTGGTAACAAGGCTAGAGACTAAGAATCGTAGAAAAGTGGACAGTATAATTTTATTCGTATAGACTACACAAAAGTATCTGCCGAGGACGGATTTTTCTTGGTAATTTGTGCCCGGAATTCGTTTAATAGTTCCAAAGATTTAGTTGTGGGTCTGTAGTGCTTCCTTGATAATTCCCCGTGTGAATTACTTAGCCTTTACGTCTGTGAAGTTGAGAATCTGTAAAGGCTAGAGGAAGAAAAGATTTCTTGGAATACAGACATTATTTAGCTGTACATTGACATTCACGGCGTTTTAATGACACAAGCCAGGGACTCCGCTGCACACTGACTGTGGGAACAGCTAAAAATACTGTATTAGATAGGGCCGCGTTATTTTGATGCTGTTTGATAGCTTCAAGGAATAGACGTGAACGAGAGACGTGTGGCATTGCTCCATTGCTCTTACGACCCCCACGATGTCTGTTCAGTGTGGGCACCAAGCACTAGGAGTGTTAGTAGAGAAACAGATTTTGTGCGTGCAGATGTTTTCATGAGCGCGCAGTCTGGCATCGCTCGAACGCTGGGATCGCAGATTTGAATTCCGAATGTGTTCCTAGTTTTCATGTACCGTACTGTGTAGGCAGATGTCTTGTGACGAGCCGATCTACCACATAAGGAAGAATACGAACTGACTAACAGGTTAAATGACAGATAAATCCCTATAATATTAACTACAGGAGATGATAGACGAAAATTAAAATAAAAAGGAAGTAAACACAAGTATAAGGGAAGGAAGAATAAGAAGAACAAATAAAGATAAGTTTTTGTATCTGAAGCGCTATCGAATATGCCCAGTCTTACTGACAAAATAATAGCATTCGTTTCGCTTATTTTGGTAGTTAACTGTAGGCGAATAAAGTTGAAAGCTGTTTATCTTCCGAAATATCAGAATTTCTTCCCATGTATATTTATTTTTAACAAGTAATTCCTTGATAAATCTTAGAATGGAGACCATGACATTTATTAAAATAACAAGATGTTCCTGGAAGCATGTCGCGTCATTACCAAGAGCAAATGCTCTCTGTTGATATGAAGGCTAGCTTATTAAAACACGGAAATTAAAATATTTTAATAAGATGCATAATGAGAAATACATACAACAGTTAGTAGAATAATTTGAAGGGAAGAAACCACTTGAAAAACCTAGGCATAGATGGGCGAATAATATTAAACCGTTCTTACAGAAATAAAGTATGAGGGTGTGGATTAGATTCATGTGGCCTATAATATGGTCGATTGGCGGAGACTTAATGGATGAATGAGATGTTTTGAGACCATCTAAATATGCTTAAAATAGACGCATAAATAGATGCGAAAATGGTAGGAGACCAAAGACCAACAAATAAAATATTTGGTTGTCCTGCGAAGCGGGAACGAGCAACGGGGAAGTGGTCATGACTCGTGAAATGTCAGAGCGGTTACGAAGCAGCAGGTAATTTTCGGACGCTTGTGAACCAGCCTCTTGTAAAGAAAAAGGTGGCAAGCCACAGCAGCATCACGAGGCGCTGTTCCTAGATACCTCGCTGCCCTCTCAGACTATGCAGACCTGTCAAGGCGAATCATTGGCACGTCTACATTTCTTTTCAGCGAGAACCGCAGGTTTCAGGAGGCAACGCGGAGCTATGCATCACAACGTACTGACGCACGGGATCAGACGCGGGTCTATTTTGCGTATACAAAACAGCAGCGCACGTATCATGTCGCAATTCGAAGGAGACCAACTTCATGGTCTTCTTATGGAGAACCTGGCAGTCACTCAGCTGGTAACAAAATTTCCACTCTTTTATAGAAATGAAGGCTCATTAACGAGCCCGATGAATCTAGTCCACATCTTTAGATGCTAAATTTTTAAGATTAATTTTGATACATCATAATAATGAAAATAATAATTCTTCACAGGTTTCATAAGTAGTCTCTTCGTTTCAGGATTTTTGACAAGATTTATGTACGAATTTCCCTCCGGTAAACTAAATGGGAATCACAAATAATCTCAATAATGATTTTATATCTCATGAAATTACTATCAGTTCCAACATCTGTTTTGATTTAAGTACGTTTTATATTATATATTGTTTTAGATTAGTATTATTAGATCTGGTCTAAATGCCACGAAACTTGGCATAGGCATAGAAAGGCAGACGTTGCATTGAACTGTGTATTCGAAGTAAGTTTCGTCGAAATCTGTTAAAGGACTGAAGCTTATAGACTGCAATAAAGTTTATTTAGGTTCTTAAATAAATCGTCCATTAAAATGGAACAAACTGAACAAAATTAAAATGGTTATAATAATTTAATCCATAATAGAGAATTTGACTGACGTCAACCCAGCAGTTGGGGCGTCGTTGGTGACTGACGGGCTGATGGAAAGACATTGAGGAATATAGCAGGAAGTTCTTTCTTTTTCAGAACTCCCCTAAACGACAATTGGTGAGCGTATTGGAATAAAATGGCGGACATTTGTCTAAGTTTCTGTTTTATTGCTTTAGACTTCATTTTCAGAAACAGCGTGCTGCATGCCATTTATTCGAGGAACAGAAGTGTTTACCGTTGCGGTATTTTCGAATCATTCAGTTACGGATAAATTTATGATCATCCGATAAAAATGCAGTCGTTTTAAATAGCCTTGAAGCAAAAGATGGCGTCATCGGGGCGATTAACTTCATCTCGTCGTGAGTTTAGAAATGTTCACCCAAAGGCTGAGGCGTTTCGTGGTTTTTTTTTAGACATAGGCCAGTCACGGTCGAATATATTTTAAATAAGCGACTGTTGATCTCACTTAATGCTGTCCATACTAGCATCTTACATATTTCCGTAAATTTCTCAAAATAAGTGTTAGTCTATACAATGGGCAGAGCCCCCGAATTTGTGACAATGATTTAATATTTACCCAGTGCCTGATGATAAGGGTCAGCCTTATCTTACGAACCGCACAGGGTAGAAAGCGTTCCTTTTACCTGAGTATGAAGACACAAGGAGTCTCCAGAAAGCCGTACATATTTTCGATCCAGTAACCAAAGATGGGCTATTATTTACTCGGGGGGCCAGAACTACTATTTCTAAGACACCGCGGGCTGGAGGGTCTCGCGAGAAAATATCAGCATTTCAAAAGTTCTTAAAGGGTTATCAGTTGTTTGCCTGATTGACCATAATTTAAAGATTATCAAAATACATAAAATTTGTTTTATCAGTAATTAATACGGGCATGATATCCTGAACTCTGACTGGTGATCTCCATTCGACTTACTTGTGTCCAATTAAAAGTGTGCAAATTAAATAAATGAGTAGCTTACATTTACGTAAATATCTCGATTTTCTTTGTGATTACAATACATTTGTATAATATGTATAAGGAAATGAAAATTAGTCAGAAACTTGTTATTGGGCTAATAATAACAAAAAAGAGTCACAAGATGGAATGAATTTTGTCAAGGACCGTAGTTTTCTCACCCACTGTTTCAAAATCTATGATCTTAACGTGTTGTCTTGAAATGTAGATGTTCAAGCGGTGAAAATGTAGAGTGTGGTCTTGTGGTTTATGACGCCATTGTGGAATTGTAGGTGGTAACCAATGTTTCGAAGGAACGAGTCGCTGGTAACAATATACAAGACTATACGGCCTCATAACCCAGAGACCAAACGCTGTCCACACTAATATATTGCCTTGATTCGTGAAACAGCTCAGGGTCACTTGGAAACCAGTTGATTCACCCATCCAGTATCTGTCGTGGCGTTGTTTTATGCGTCTAACATCTGTTATTGTGTCTTGGCTGCTCCGAATTCAAGATGATCTTGTTCACAGTGCTGCCCTCAGTCACAATCCTTAAATATTATCCTGTCTTGATGAAAAGTACTGCTCTTGTAGCAGACTGCTGTTTCCTAGGTCGTTTGTTTGCTGTTCATTGCGTGAAACTCAACATAACTGAATGAGCTACACAGTTCTGTGCCGTCTCTCTGCCTCGGATACACATGTCGTTGACAGGAAGAACGAAAGTACTGGTTTAGATTCTTTCGTGGATCACTACAGAAAGTCATAAAACCACGTATTTGTTTGGATACAGACACGTGTTCTTTAGTAGTACGTAAACAAATATGATGTAGGATTCCTTGAATTTGTATATCATTGGAAGTACTTTAATTTCGGAATTCTGGAGCCAAGCAGTACACGCGAGTTATGTAAAAAGATAGTAATTTTTGTTAATATACACACGACAAAACTGTTCTCAATTGCCTTTAGATTTTAGGAATAATTAAATCCGACATTCTCGAACAGGGACAGGTACTTTCTCGAGTCAATGGTAACACCGCCAGGCTGTACAAGAGATACATGAAGCCTGTCTTCACATAGCCTGGCCGTGTTGTCGTTATTATTGTTATATTTTAGACTACTATCTTAGTGGGATACGGTTGTATATTGCGGTGGCTTAATTTAAGGTAATATTCCGGTATTTCCTTGGAGAGAGGAAAACCACGTCAGTTGGGTTGGCCGGTCTCAACTCGGGAACTCCAGAACACGAAACAGGAATGCTAACCTCTCTGAATGCGAAATTCTGCCTTAGCGACTGACTAATCATCTTAAAACTTTTCATTTTAATTCTGAATCCAGTTTGAACCATTTGACTAAATGTATTAATTTCCCTGATGCCACTGATGATGATCTCTTGAGGTCGAAACGCGTATGGCAATAGTGTCTTATTATAGTGTTAATAGTTGTTGGTTTGCTTACTCTATAGACTGACTATCAGTTTTTTTGGGAAGGGCTTTGTTGTATAAAGTCATATCCATCATTTAATTGGGAGACCTCATATCTTGTGCCGTCTTCATAGGTTTTCGCTCGTGTGATATGGTCCCGGGACGTGGAATGTTTGCGCAGACCTGTACCAGAAGGCTTCTAAGGTCAGGGAGCAACTCTTTAACCAAAACACTTACTTACTTTCAAAGACGTGTTAGCGCATTTGTCACGTGCCTGCCTGGCCTACCTTTGCAAGCCTTCCTGTGCGTGATGGGCTTGGTCGGGTCCCTGTAGTAGCCCTCCTTGCAGTAATGACAGTGTCTCCCCGCCGTGAAGTGGCGACACTTAAGACACACACCACCACTCAAGCGCCCAGACAGTTTGTACAGCTCCATGTTGAAGCGACAGCGCCTGGCGTGCAGATTGCAGTTACAAGCTGAAACGACAGAATTAGAACACGTGTCAGCAATTTAAATGTAATCACACCTCTGTCGGACGCCGAAAATGAACACGAATTTACCGTATTGAATTATGAACTGATACAGAAGTGTTTAGGGGGACGTTTAATCGTAGTTAAATATCTCATTTATCATCTGACATTACCTTGTGGACAACAACCTATTATTAGGACAAGTTTAAGAATGAAATCGGATTCGCACTTGCGTGTTCTGGAGGACATGACAAGAAGCAGCCTGTTTAACCTTTTCATCATCTTGATGAAACAATTCGACGCATCTCGTTATCCGTAACAATATTAGTAAAGTTTTTCGATTTAAGAAGCTCTTCATTGTGTGATTAACTTTATTCTTGGGTTACTTTTATCTGCTTGGGCTCATATACGTATTCTCCCGAGTGTTCTTTAGGCCTACTTTCTGACATAAGTATTTTGAAATTAACGGCTGTAAGTTATCGATAAAAGACACACACACTGCCTGCCGTGTGATGCCTCTGTAATGCATAATGATAGCCTGACAGAGATTGTAGTGATGGTTTGCTCTTTCCCTGTCACGACTTTAACGTGCGCGTTCCTCGCTACCCTTTGATAGTTGCAGATGAAGTAAGCAGATGCACACAGAGGCGGCCGATCACACTCTAACCTCCCAGCAACATTCTACTCTTTTCGTCAACTCTCCGTGTAACATGTATTATACAGATTTCGTGCGAGGAATTATTATATATTTTACATCAGCCCTTTCGATTCATGTATGATATTCTTAGAATGGCGGTTTTCTGAAGTTCCCTGATGTTGGCCAAATATTTTTTGAGTGACTTGGAGACAGCTCCAGTTGCTCCTATAATTACTGGAGTTGCTTTTGTTTCTACTTTCCACATTCGTTGTATTTCAAGATCTCCGCTTCCTTCTTAATTACATTTCCATCAGTTGGTATTGCTATATCAATTAAGAGAAAAGTTTCATTTTTATTTAAATTATAGTATCAGATTTGTTATTTGGATCAACTTGAATCTATCGAGAGTGCAGACATAACATTTGTTATAAAGTTCTGAAATTGTCCAGTTTTCATTATCACCAAGCTTCGGGGTTTCAGACTGAGGAGACATCTGTTCCATTCCAGGACATTTGTGATGGACAAAGTGGCACTGGATCGAGTATACTTCGCTTTTCGCCTGTCACTCATGTTCCATATTCACCTGTCATCACTCCAGAGTTGTGTCATTGGCCCGAACAGCCAACAGGTTAATACAATCTGTTCTGTAACTGGGGTTCACCTCTCGGGCGACACTTCAACAGGCCGAGACCCAGGACGAATTGTTTGGTTCTCGGAGTTTATAAGTCGGTAGAATAAGACCAATCATTTTAGTTATCTGAAGATTGAAAATGAATGCCGTATTTAGAAGACACAAATACCAGCGAAAAGAAAAAAAGAAAGAAAAACTAACTGTTATGAGAAGTGTCCTTCCGAGATCCTGCGTAACAAACTAGATTTTTACGGTAACTAGAACAGAGCGCTCCTTTCGGAGCTCCTCGGGGGGTTGGTTGCGTTTTAAAATCTTGAGTAAGAAACTAAACCAACCACCCCCACCCCCCACCCCCCCGAATGGGGGGTTAAAACACTTGACCAAACCCCCCTGTGTCTTACTCAAGTCATTTGTTTACTCGGCATTGTTGTGTTGGTACAACAATGCCGAGTAAACAAATATAACGTAACATTGTTTGATGACGTCATTTTTTGATAGACGACAAATCACAAATTTTTATAATATAAAAAAAAAAGATTGTTAGCTCGGCTCAACTCCCAAGCTGGAGGACCACCCCTTGTCAGATACCTGAGATTGTCTAATCGGTATATTCGTAGCTGCCTTCTGTCCCAATAAGTCCGTGTCTCCCCTGTTCGTAACCTTAAGACTTGTGTGCCATAACCGAAGGCTATCACCATGTGAACGCTGCAGTGTAGTGAATTTCTCCCTATTTTGCAGACGTTCGATCCGCTGCCAGAAATTCTGACATTCACAGAATCCTACGAAATAAGACTAAATGAGTAAGATTAAAAGAATACAGAGAGCCAAGACTTTAATTTTGCATTTCGTTAACTACGTTATTTATAGCCTTCGTCAGTGGGACATTGTGACGTTAACCGGAGAATTATAGTTCCATGACCAGTGGTACATGCAAGCAGCTTAGTAACAGATAATTAATTACTTGTCCTCGATTAATGAAGAGATGTGGTGGTAAGATCACAGTCTGAATTCAACAGCGAGACCCCCTTCTTCAACAAAAGTACCGCTTAAGTGACGTTGTGAGGAGGGAGGAGGACATCTCAAAGGGTGCTGTACCTGGCCAACCGACCTCACATCCATCCCTTCATTAGGGATCGCTTCACACAGGACCCACAAGATCGTGTTACACTATACTATTTACCAACCTCTTCCTTCGAAAGTTCATTTTGTCTGTCTCGTTCGGGAAAACTGATCACTGATAATCGTAATCGACGATCCGTAATTGACACCGTTGACAGTAAATTAAGTTTAAAGTCTTATCGTAATCGATGCATTCCGTTGAAACTATACCGGAATGGTATGTTATTCATCAGTGTGAACCCTCACTCTACGGGTGCATTCCCACATCAAGAAAATCCCTGTTTTCTTTAGTCTATCGTCGTGGTCTCAGTATACAGGTAAAATTACATTTTCCCCTGAATGAGGTGAATTAGTCGGGGAACATGAAGAAACGAGACCAGCTGAGGCACCCACAAAAATTTATCCTATAGAAGTAGGATGTGTGAATGCGCGTTGCTGTCATCTGTCTCAGGACAGGGCCAATGTGTGGCTCTTGTGAACGCCGTAGAGGACTTCTCGGGTCCAGGAAACACAATTTCTTGGCCATCTTAACGACTAGAATAATATAGTACGTTTCCACATAGCCACAATATTTATGTGCTCATTCAACTTCACGGGATTCACAGACATCCCAGTTGTGCCTCAGTGGATGGGTGTGGGCAGGCTACTGCAGACGGTAAGAAATAGCTGTGATTTGGATCTTAATTGTCTGTAATAATACTTGCAGTGAGAAGATTATTGCCGGACAATGTGTTCATTAGCAACCAGCGATAAATAAGCTCAATATGAAGGCAGGTTTTAAAATATTGTATAATTGCCTGGCTTCTTAAAATTCTTGGTAAAATAGCCACATCTTTTCAGCTAGTTTTAAGAGGCTTTTGTAGACATGTTACCTGTTACTTTTATTGTATTTTGTCGCCCGCCGCGGGAGGGCTTGTGGGTTAATTGGATAGACGTCATAATTAAATAGGCTTGGTTCTCTTTCACCAGTATATTCATGATTGTAGGAGCCCCTCTTATGTCGGGACAAAGGGAAGCTGAACGCACCACCCAAATAGCACAGGGAAAGCGCGGCCGAGGTGTTAGGGGTGGCCATTCTCGTTTATTTGCAATTGCGCGTCTAAAAAGCTTCTTTATATGCAGAGTTCTTTAATTTTTCATAGAGATAATTGACACTGGAATAATTCCATCATCGTGCTATAGGCCTACGTGTCAAACCCTGTAAAATTGCCCAAGTTCTTTGTTAGTTGAACTCTTCCATATTTTACCATTTCTATGCTGGATTTCTTTTTATTAAGAGAATAGTTTTTTCTTTGTAATTGTATATCCATGTTAAAAGATTCTAGTCTTGAAAAGTGAGAAATAGTTACAGATTTCATAAGCAGTGTCTTAAATTACACAAACACCAAACATATTTAGAACAGGATGATGTTTGTAAACGTGATATCTCCTTTATGGTACGGAAAATATTAAGCTGCTAACCTCTGCAGTTGATGCGAAGCCATAAAATAACATAGTTTGAAACAAGCAGAAGATAGGTGAACGCTTTAATTCGTCTTTGTGTATTTATTCATACGAAATTCCGGTCACATAACACATGAGATAGTAGCGGTAACAGTCGCCAGTGAATGAACATCTCTGGGGATTAATTAACAGTTCTGCGTTCACCGTGAAATCACAATGTCGTCATTACCGAGAAATAACCAGGTTATTCCGTGACTGGCATGTTAAACTCCGGTGGAATATTTTCTTTTTATTGCCATTTAAATGTGTCAGTTATTTCACGGGGAAAGGGGTAAGGACGGGGGGCTGACACGACGCAGCGTCACTAATTAGTTCCTATTATGTGTGGGGCAGGGAGGTGCTAAATGACGGTACATCGACTTTGAGAGGAACACGGAGTTTCCTTTACGAAATAAATTTCTCTCGTGAATATTTTGCTTTGCCTCTATTCAGTTCCCACTTACTCGTTTTCCTTTTCACAACCATCCTAAGGCTGGCGTAAATGAATGCTCGAATTAACGTTCAACTAATTGAATTAATGTTCTTTATAAAATGTCGTTGGAATGTTACGCGTAAGAAGGAAACAATTAAAGAATTTGTGTCTGAATGGCAGGATGGAATTGTATTGGGTTCCAACATTTCGAATGGCTATGTGTACCACTCCTCCAAAAGGAGGTGCCCATTCTCCACGAGCAGAGAAAATGGGTGTAAAAAATTTGTACCACTGAATAACTTACATTCGTCAAACAAAATGCTTTCTTCAAATGCAGAATTAATTGGTTTTTGTTCAGTCTCAGAACAGTCACTGTTAATTCTTGTGAATAGTCTTAACCGAGTTATCTTAGTACAAAAGAGGAAATAAACTGATGTCAAAAAATTATTCAGATTACTTATCGGTATTATCATAGGTTTTTTTTAAGTGAGCGTTTTACTTCATTTCAGGAAAATTTTCTGAACTAAGAGAATAATAAAAATATAATGCGGTAGTATATTTGCGTCATATTGTGAATTAGGTTAATATTTTAATATTTTCCATCAAATCACAATTTTAATAAGATAATAAAATATAAAATATTTAAAATATTTCACGTTCCACATCGAATGATCGATTTACAAATTGGAACGTCTCTTACGACATGTTTCGGTTATATTTAACCGTCCTCAGGTATAAATTAGATTGGTAAAATTTAAAACTATAATGCTTCTGATCTCACAGCTGCTCTTGGCACATTTACTGTGATGGAATTTCTTCTTTTTCAGGTAAATTCCCTGAAGAATAAGACTATTTATTCTTTTAGACATATTGGCAACGTTTGTGCTAAACGCTTTTAAGTTCAAATGCATCGTATAGAAATTATAATAATTGTACGGCAACTTTCGGGTATTAGAAATGTTCATTATCAACAGTTTACATAAATAAAGGTCATAAATACGTATCTTCAGTTGTCAGACACGTTTCGCAACAACTGAGTTGGTTTCGCCGTGCTTGTTCGTCCACCTGTGACACATAAATGGAGTCTTACCCCAGGCTGAATAATTTGGTCTAGAATTTTACGTTAATGACTAGTGTTCACTGATATTTTAACATACATATTATTCGTATTACCTTTGTTTATTTTTGCCAGTAACTGAGCATATGGCTTCTGCGAAGGGCTAATTAGTGAATGATGAATTTCAGAAAGGATATGAAAATAATAGTCGTAGCCAAATTTAACGTACTATCCCGGCATTATATTGAAGGGACTTGGTGAAACCACGAAAAATATGCCCTAATAGCCGATATCCGGACAGATATTTTAACCCGAGACCTGGAATCCTAAATTTTATTGTCATATTCACAAGAGGCCGCTACTCGACTCTATTCTGAGTCAGCTTAATCCAGCCCGAATCCTCGTACTCTGTTTCTTAAATGTCCATTTTAACATGTGGGATTTAAGGTTTTAGCGGAGGTGAATACTTTAATTGTGGCCTTCTGTACTCGAGCCATAAACCAGAGGTGAAGAATGCACATTTTAATATTATCATCCTATCTACGTCTTCGTCTCCGAAGTCCTCTTTCCTTCAGGTTTTCTGACTAGAATGTTACACACAATTCTCATTTCCCATGCCTGCTGTCAGTCTAATAATATTTGATGAAGAGTATGAATTATGACGCTCCTTATGCAGTTTTGTATGTGCTTTCTCTCTCTTAGGTCAAATATTCCCAGCTGCACTTTGCTATCATAAACTTTCTTCGCTTAGGTTCAGAGGTCAAGTTTTACACCCATCATTTTTAACGAAATAATTGCGAACGACACACATAAAATGCTCTTGCAAACCGGGTCCAGTGCGTCTCTGATTCTGAGTAAATACAACTCTCTAATGTGCATGGACGAGCCTTAGTAATACGGCAGTGACAGTTGGTTGCTACCACACTGCGGGCGTGTCTGGAACGTCCAATGAGTCTCTAATTATATTAGCGTGAAAGCGTTAAAATCGGCCTGCGGAGGAAGACGGGTGGATAGGAAGAAATAGTTTCTGAATTCTAAAAGAAACAAAAGTCCGAGGTGATGGGAAAGGAGGGTGCAAGATACGCCCTTATCTCACATTTGGACTGCAGATGGCAGAATATATGCTTTGTGTTGAAAGAAGAGCTAGTCGTCGAGTCACGTGATGTTAAATGTTGAGATTCTTCCTCTAGGACACAGGGCTGTTTCATCTCTAGTCCTCTGAACATGCGTTGTAAGAATAAATTGCGTGTAAAAAGTGTGCGTGAGTGGGAAGGATAGGAAGCCAATTACGTAGTACAAGAACGATTATTTAAATCATAAACGGTTTTATACTAACAAACAAATGTGGCAGAAGGAATGTTGTGCGCATGCGACTTCCAGAATTTTCTGTCCCTCCGTGAAGGTACTCGTTGTGTGTATGCCTCTAGAAATCAAGCAAGTCGTCTGTACTAAGACGTTATCAGAAGAACTTACAGTACTCACTTTCCTTCCAATGCTTCAGTCTATATGGCGAAGCTAGGAAGAATTACACCAATCAAAATCTTACATTTTCGAAAACATATCATCACTATGTAACACTTGAGGTTCTCACAGCGGTGAGTATGAAGATATCCGTCTTCTGGGTTATTGCGCTGTGTAGTCTGGTCGATGTTAACCAACGTTTCAGAGGTCATACTGCCTCCGTCATCAGGGCGATGAGTATGAAGATTTCTGTCTTCTGGGTTGTTGCGTTGTGTAGTCTGGTCGATGTTAACCAACGTTTCAGAGGTCATACTGCCTCCGTCATCAGGGCGATGAGTATGAAGATTTCTGTCTTCTGGGTTGTTGCGTTGTGTAGTCTGGTCGATGTTAACCAACGTTTCAGAGGTCATACTGCCTCCGTCATCAGGGCGATCCGCCCTGATGACGGAGGCAGTATGACCTCTGAAACGTTGGTTAACATCGACCAGACTACACAGCGCAATAACCCAGAAGACGGATATCTTCATATCATCACTAATTTCAGGACCATACATCAATTTTCGATCCCGATTCATAATTTCGCACGGATCAAGGACGTGCAGTGAACGCTATTAGAATGATACGTGATATCGAGGCAAATATCGTTCTACGGATGTCATGGGACAGACTGACTTACGGGCTACCTACAGTCGCCACAGATATTTAGCGTTACTCTTTTACCTTTCTGGTTTCAAGCGTTGGTGAACGTCGATAGCTTTTACGTATCAAGTGTGTTCGACTTTCTAAGTCTTTGACGTTACATCATTTGAGCCTAATTCACACTGCATGCCAGCACTAGGGTGACTGACGTCTCTATTGCTGCCTGACTAATGGATTAATTGCTGTGCGACGCATAATAAGTTGTACGTTTTATCTTTGTAATAACACCGCGGCTGCCTGACCTGTGTTCGAAAGTAATTCTTTTTTACTTTACGATTCGGAAATGTTTCTTTATTTGGAATAACAATACGAAAGAATGGCCTGACTGGCTTCGCGTTACAGAACTCAGTGTGATCTATATCTGGTCGGATTAATGCTGTCACGTGGCAATAACAGGCATGAACGTTATAGAGCTTCATTTGGAGACATTGTATTTTAATATCACTTCAATCTTCGTTAAATCCGGACGGTACAGATTGCAGCTCAGTGTATTTCCTGATGGATTAATACAGTATTGGTAACAGAATCACAACGAAGTCAGCATTCCAGTAAGATTTTATAGCTGGGACACACAGTTTCGCACAGCAATGATAGTCCTATAATAGAAAACAAATCAATGATGATGTAAAAGTTTATATTTGCTCATATATATTACTTCTGTACAAGGAACCCCAATTCATTCAGAAGTGACACTGGCAGTTCATACAAGTAACCCTGTAGACATGCAGAGGCTATGTGCTACTTGCTTGTTCTACAGGCTGTCCGCATGGACCTTACAACACATTGTATGTAAATGGTTCAGGCCATAGGAAGCAAAGTCCCTTTCTCTTTCCGTACTGCCTAATATCAATTTTCATCGACGCGGCTCTGTTAAACGTAAGTGTAATCTATGGCCAGCCGAACTGGTTTGGTCATTGAACTACAACACATTGGCTCGGGAAGGGAAGAGGACTTTTTGAGTTACTGTGGTATTGTGTAATTACATATGAAGCAGACTATACAATGCAATTATAGCATAGCATTTGTCATATAAGCACAAACGTCGACAGATCTTATACAGAGAATCCAGCACTCCGATGTAGGAACTGAACAAGTATTTAAAGAAAGTAAGCAGAGTCTAACGATGTAATTAATAAAGTCGTATTAGCCTAGCAATTCGACAACACTCTCTTAAGTATGAGTTATTAATGTTGATTGAATTTAACTGTATTATTGACCGATTAAATTGCAAGCTTTTCTATTGGCGGCGTTTAACGTTTGGTTCCAATGAAATATCTAATTACTAAGCTAATTTGTTAAAATTACTGAGTTCCTTAAAAAATACTTTCTTTAGAGCGTTTTTCGATCTAGAAAAAAATCCCCTGCGAGATTAAGAACACATTGAAGGACATACTAAACCATTAAATATACGAGAGAATGGTATCACCGTAAAAAAAAAGTCCTTATAAAATAAGTGCGATGAAACGATAAAGATTTACTTGTACCTTTTAACCCGTCAACCACAATAGGAATGCGTATGCGTTCGTGAAGGTTAAGTTCCATGCATTCTTAACCTCTTTACTAAGCGAAGATCGTAATCAGATTTACATTTCACCTCCCTTTCCTCGTGGGAAAGAATGCCATTGGATTTGGGACTGAGAATAAACGGTTTAGTTGTGATAAAATAAACAATTACAATTACGATTCATACATATGATTAATATAGACCACGGCCGCTTTTACACTAAAGTCTGTTCGTGAATACTTTTATCTAACGTTACGTGTGCCCCGTCATTAATACATGACTATTGTGCGAATGAAGATCCAACTTTATAAAGCGTGGTTCATATAATGGCTGTCTTCTGGGTTGTAGCGCCTTTAGTCACGTAGAAGTTTGAAAGACTTCAGATTCTCACAGCGGTGAGTATGAAGATGATCATCGCCCTGATGACGGAGGCAGTATGACCTCTGAAACGTTGGTTAACATCGACCAGACTACACAGCGCAACGACCCAGAAGACAGAAATCTTCATACTCATCGCCCTGATGACGGAGGCAGTATGACCTCTGAAACGTTGGTTGACATCGACCAGACTACACAGCGCAACAACCCAGAAGACAGAAATCTTCATCGCCCTGATGACGGAGGCAGTATGACCTCTGAAACGTTGGTTAACATCGACCAGACTACACAGCGCAACGACCCAGAAGACAGAAATCTTCATACTCTGATGACGGAGGCAGTATGACCTCTGAAACGTTGGTAAACATCGACCAGACTACACAGCGCAACAACCCAGAAGACAGAAATCTTCATCGCCCTGATGACGGAGGCAGTATGACCTCTGAAACGTTGGTTAACATCGACCAGACTACACAGCGCAACGACCCAGAAGACAGAAATCTTCACACTCATCGCCCTGATGATGGAGGCAGTATGACCTCTGAAACGTTGGTTAACATCGACCAGACTACACAGCGCAACAACCCAGAAGACAGAAATCTTCATACTCATCGCCCTGATGACGGAGGCAGTATGACCTCTGAAACGTTGGTTAACATCGACCAGACTACACAGCGCAACAACCCAGAAGACAGAAATCTTCATCGCCCTGATGATGGAGGCAGTATGACCTCTGAAACGTTGGTTAACATCGACCAGACTACACAGCGCAACAACCCAGAAGACGGAAATCTTCATACTCTGATGACGGAGGCAGTATGACCTCTGAAACGTTGGTTAACATCGACCAGACTACACAGCGCAACAACCCAGAAGACAGAAATCTTCATACTCATCTTCAGGTAGAAGTTTATCTACTTCTATCAAACTTAACGGCTCTACAACCCAGAAAATTGACATCTTTGGAATCAACGCCGTGAAAACCTCAAATCCTATATAGTTCGTTTGTTTAAAGAAGTAACAAGGATTATAGAAAGTTATATCTTATAACCAATTTGCGCAAAATGCATAAATCGATTGTCATGTTCGTCAGTACACGCAAATGTTCTATATCCGTAACCCGTAAAAGGATCTCTGTTAAATTTGGTATTAGCATTTACGTAGAAATTGTCACGAGAATTTACCTCTGCTGCGTACCGGTCGGCTATAACTCTTACATTACACAAGAACTTCGCAAAAGTTTTAAAAAAATCTCATGGTATAAAACATTAGTAAACGGTGTAAAATAGGGATATGATAAAGCTGTGCGATACGACAGCGCCATTTGCCTCGAGCAGTTGATTCATTTACATCTACTATACATGAACATCATGGTCGATGGGGTATACAAAAGGTACAGAAGGAGTTTGGAAAAATAAACCGCTCCACTGTCGTTTATTAGTAAGAAGAGTGTCGTGGTACTTGAGTCGTATTTCTGTCTTTATATGAACCGTGAAGAAAACGTGGGATGTATAGTCTGCACAGCCAAAACATTTCATTCGCTAGGTTTAAATGGACGACGTTATTTTAACCCGGTTTCATGCGATCTGCAGCTAAGACGTTCTGAGTGGGTTGAATGTTAACTAAATTAAAGATAATTGGCTTATTTATGAAACACGATACTACTCCTGTGCCTGTACGTACATCAGTCGTAAATGTAAATGTTTTCAGCTCTGAAATCAATAATATCTATAGAGAGAAAATCTCTCAGAGACGTTTTGAAATATAATACAACACTCAGTCTAATTTGGACAGATCCATTAGCAGTCTTTAAAACTTCAAGAAATTATATTACTTAATGCGATGGTTTCCACAGAACATTCCGTGGCTCGTAGGTTATTAAATGAATGTGTATTAATAACCGAAGTATGTTCTTACATAGAATGTTTTCATCAAGTCTGCTTCCACCATTTTTCTGTCAAAAATCTGTTTTATAGTGCAAAAGAAATCAGTGTCTTCATTTCTTACGTGGCGTGACAACTATTTAATTAATCGATTGCTCATTGTAATTAATAGACAGGCAGTTTATTTCAAAGCTGTAACACCAAGCTAGTCATTGACATTTTTCCATCCATAAGTTGTAAATAGTAAGAATCAGCTTTATTTTATTGTATTAATTACTGATTTAGGTATATTTCTATTGGAAAAATAACATGGGCGCGCATTGGTTCTTCTTGAGAACCAGTAATCACAGTAATTTCCCCTTTCGTAGAATCTAAATGTTCATTACCGTGCTCAGAAGAGACAGGAATTGGCATTGTCTTGGCCCTCATACGATTTCTTTAAAACCAATGTTTTTAATACTATCCTACAATTTTTCCCTCGGTTCTGTTTACTTCAGGTTTTCTTACAAAATTTTTAAGCATAACTTATTACTTCCATGAGTGCTATTTGTCCCGCTATATGGCTTTTAAAACATTTTCGAAGAAATGATGATCTCCAACATTCCGTTTGAAGCCTGGAGTAATGCTCACTGAAATATATGAGCTACTACCATTTAGTAATCGTGCATTTCGAGTGAAGATATGTAATACTTATTTAATTTTCTTACACCTAAATCTGTAATCGTTTTCTTTTGATTGGTAACTTATTTAGCTTTTGAAAGTTTTGGATATCGTAACAGCATACCAAAACGCCGGGACATATGAATTAATAGCAGCCAGAATACACCAAATCTGCTGATAAATAACTTTAAAATTGATTAATTTAATTTAAAACGTTCTGTATAAAATTTTTATAGGCCTGTATTTATTACTGTAAGCGATCGTGATTGAATGACTTGCGTACATAGATTCTTGTATCTTGGTCTCCGTTTAGAGATTGTATATGAAATAATATTCACCGTCTCATTAATACGTGACCTTGAGGCCATGCGCAGGTTCAATTCATCATCAAGGTAAGTAGTTTTGATTTCACCGTGTTAAATGTGTCACATTTTCTTTTACATTTAATCTTTTTTTCATTTTAAGGACATAACTGCGTGGGTTAATGAAACTTGGATTCGTTAACAGACAGTATTTACAACTGAAAGAAATTTTATTTTAATTTGTCCGTGTACTCACGGAGGTCATGAGAGTCTCCTTTGAGATGTGACCAATTTCGATGTTTATTTAGAGGATCACATTACACCCGGCACATGCCTAAACTTTGGACTTAGGACACTTAATCTAGTTTTCGAAGACCCGTCGCGTTGTGTTGTTATTGAACACACGTTTGTTTTATAATACGTAAAAGTAAATCCTTTTCCGTGGCCCAAAGTCATGAAGGCGTAGGAGAGTGTGGTAAAACTGTGATAAAACGGACCTGCTTCAGGCTCCATCCGCTTTACCACCGCTACGCATTGTGTAGGAGACCGTGCCTCAGAGCCGACCTCGACCTGATGGCAAAGGGAACATCCCTGCCCTAACTTGAATTATAGCGACCGGTCACTCAGTAGCGTATCACCTTACTGATTAAGCTATTTCAACTCAACTGTTTTAAAAAAGACGCATTATAAAGTTAATTTATGACATTTGGGTAAGAGGACAATATCACGTATGAATAATGATTTGAGATTATGAGACAGATTAGGCAGTTTGAAGCCGCGTTGGTGTGGCCAACCTCGTAAAACTCACGAGCTGGAATACGTAGGCTACAGCAAGCGTCATCTTCCCTCACCGGCACTCCCTGTTACATCCTCGCTATAGAAACTATGATTTATACCGTCAGGAACTAAATATCTAGCCATAAATTATTAGAAAAGTAGAGTGTGTTTGAAATTCAAGGGAGCGGAATGCTGAGCCACTTGTAAACTCTTTTAGGAGCGGTTACATCTTCCAAAATAAACCTACTGTCCCTCGTGGTGATATAAGAAATGTTAACACAGTTTGCACGTGGTCTTTCGAGACCATAAGGAAAGCAGAAATGGAATGATTTACATGTTACAAACTGATTCTATGTGTTTATGAACGTGGCGATCAATTGTCGGCCTCAGATGAAATAAAACACGTGTCTGTGTGTGTGTGTTCAGAAGTACGAGTATTTTTCTTTGTTTCTGGAGAGAAAGGCGTTTATCTGATACTTCTGCTGCATGTTAAATATTCTTGCGTGGGATTAAAATTAAGGACCTCAGTCACATGTTTGTCAACTCTAAAGCCGATGATATTTCTTATACACGTGCTTGAAATGAGGAGAATCGTCTTTGTCTCTCTCGCTTGTGATTTCGAATCTTGCTTACTTGTTCGCGTGTTCTGTTAGTTCTCAATTATTCTTCTCCTTTCGGTCAACAGTCCGATTTTTGACAGTTTCTGCTCTCTTAGGGTACGTGACCTCTGCAGAGCAAAATCTAACTCTTATTAGACCACTGTATGGTGACTCTAGTCAGATTGCTCTAGAAGTCGTGTACCTGCTTAATGCATCGCTTAGGAACACAGATCAAGTCTGAGTCCATCAGGTCTCGTGTGAAGAGTTTAATCTGAAACTGCCATTGTTATTACATTATTAAAATGACGGGAAAGTGTCTATTACAAAGTGGATTGCTAGAAGAGGAGGTACTGAGTTGAAGAATGAAGTTGAAATATTTGACAAGAACCTTGTCCTTTTCCCATTTTTCTTGATTCCTACGCTCCTTGAACTAGTGCATAGCAGAACAGCCCTAGCTAGGTTTCAGATTACCTTTAGATACAGCGCCCTCACTGCTGTGTAAATTTCTGGATTAATTTTGCGAGACTTCAAATTACTATACTTGGGGCAGCTCCAGCTCAGAAGACCCACAGTAAACGCGTAGCCTTAAGGAGAGTTTCTGACGTCTCGTGAAATTTTACGGTACGTCGCCTTGGACTGAAGGATCTGTCAGTTGTAAAGTCTTTGTCGTAAGAAGATTGACTCCATGGAGCACAGTTCTTCTTAAGAAGTTTGAACTTGCTCAGATCGTAAAAGGACAACACAGCAAATCGCGGGATACATCCTAGTCTCAGTCGAGATTCGAACTCACGTTCTCAGTCTTCGTGTGGTCTCAGACTGCACAGACACCGGAATAAATATAATTAATTAAGCTGTTAATCTATTGGTATTTTAGCCAAGTGACTAATTTACACTGTCAACTGGAGTAGCTCAGTCAGTATAGCCAATAAATTCTCAATAAGTGTAAGATTGTTGCTATTAAAATTGAGCATTGTTTTTTTAATTTCCATGCATACAAAAGTGAGGCTTTTTTGGTTATGATGTTGTGTTAGGGATATTTTTAGTTATACGATATAGACGGAATCACGTGGATGGAGCTGTCTGTTAAACACAGTTTAAGTTCAAAAGTTTAGAAATGTGATGAAAGGGAATAGGGGCTGAAAAAATAACAATTTCAGTAAAAGCAAAGTTTTGTATCCATAAACTGAAAGCAAGAGAACTTAAAGTCATAAAACTTACGTACTAATCTAAATAAAGCATTCAGCAATTACTTTGTTATTTGATCATCCACTAATGTGTTATTACACAGCAAGACCTTTCGGGACATACACGTACGCCTCTACATTTTGAGATAAACTCAACATAACATAACGTGTCTCTGAAGCCGAATCCTATTTGCAATTACAACCTAGTGATTGAACAACAAAACGGAATACGACATTCTGCGGCCATAAATACTTCAGTTGTGTTATTTTTATGTTTCTATCAAATTTGGCTATATGAAATATAAACTTAAATTACCTTCTTTCACACGAGTTTAACGATGTGCTGGATCAGAGATGAAGCTGCAACAGAGGACCAAGAATGTGATGACATTCTGGCTGGTCGGTTCCATCGCGCGCCACAGGGACGGTTCACCGATGAATACAGAGTATACGTTCAATGAGTCTCAGAGTGAAGTACTTGGCGATAAACACGATCTAGTCCTACTTTATCTACTACGAATTCCACACAAACTAACCGGAATTGAACTCTGTTTTCCACATTGAGAATCCATCGTCATAACTCCTATTGTTCTTGTCGCCATGGGGTGAAATTATGTCTCTGTAGAAGTCGGTCCATCCGCCAGAATTTATATGAGTTAATATTAAACAGCGGTGATATTGGCAGAGGAAAGGCGAAGGACTAAGAGGAAAACCTATCCCAGTGCCACTGTGTCCACCACAAATCCTAGGAAGACTAACCTGGGCGTAAATCAGGCCCTCCTCGGCCCTTAGCTGCACAAGTTATGGCACGACTAATGTTGTATTTCTGTCTATGCAGTGCAGAAGCACCAGAGATTAAATACTGGCTAAGGTTCGATTTTGTAGCAGGAAATTGGCACAGAATTAGCGTATAACTACCCAGGTTTCTGTACGAACAGTGACGTGTTTCTTTACCGAAGGATAATGGCATCACTTAACTTTATTGGGACACACAAGCGTTTGATGTTTGTCGTCAGGAAGATGAAGCGGCTGTTCAGGGTCCACTACTGGAGGAACCTGAACTCGCAGCTTCAAGATCACAGGAAATGTCTCGGAAGATGTGAAATGTCGCTGGGCTGGAACCCACCCGTGCTCGGGTCGTGACCCCAGTGCCTCATTAGCTCTGCGAGGTCTTGTACCCCTAAGGCAAGTCGAAGAGGATTCCCATGTCAGCCCGAGGCCAAGTGGCAAGGGGTGGAAACAAAGACGTTCAAGAAGTGGATTGCTTGTAACTAGAAAGAATACACCCCTCCACTTCCCTCGATATATCATGTAGAATTACGGAGTTAAGCATACATGGCTATGCAGAGAGCAAATGGGGGCAGTTATCCCAGGCCAAAGGCCAAGTGGATGAGGATTTTGTTCGAGATTGAAGGGAAGGCGAAGCTCTTTATTACCTTATTTATTTTCTTCTATTCATTCCTTTTTCTTTAAATATAGGAAGCTGCTGTGTTGCATTCTGAGGTGGTTCAATACTGCTATCAATAACATGTTTGCGCTCTGTACTAATTCATGATGTAGGAGCTAGTCGTAAGCTGTTAGAAAATGCGCCATATAAAAACATATTCATGGAATGAATTTAACCATAAGATGAATTGTTGGGCACCGTAGGAAGTGTTCTGCCTTGGTCACATGATCCGGACCGTGTGAGGTTTTTAATGGTCGTCAAGGTCAGAAATGACCGCCGGGAGGTCCCTGTATCAGATATTGTCGATTTTCTTCAAAACGGTCGAGAAAAATACCATATAGTGGAAAACGGCTTCTCGTTACTTTGTGTGTGATCTGCGAAGCTTTGCATATTGAAGTGGCGAATTATCGATGCACAGATTCGAATTACATCTAAAACAAGAAGAGAAATAAAAGTCTGCAATATCAGGAACTTGCAGGGCTTGTTTTCGATGTGGTGGATATAACTGGCATTGGCCGATATATTTATCCATCCTTCGTGCTGACCTTTGGCAAAATATCAAGCAGCAAGTACTCCTGCTAAGAAACATGTAGGAAACAACAAGTTCCTTGAAGAACTAATTGCGCCAGTTTCTTTGCGATTTCAAGGTGCTCAACGTCTTTGGTTTGTAACCCTATTTCCTGTTTCACCATATATTTCCTTGAAAACAGTCGACATCGATCTCCAAATGTATTTTCGTTTATTTTTAATGTTGCATTGTCCCCTCCCCCAAAAGACTCTTGTTTGTACCTTAATTTGTCGTTCTTAGTTAGCAGATTGTTCTGAGCAGACCGTTCATAAACATTAGGCACTGTACACTCTGACGTTTCAATGCAGTTTGTGTATGTTTTCTTGCATATTCAGCTTTTTTTTTTTTTTTTTTTTTTCCAAATGTTGATTGGAACCTTCTTCTCTTTCTACAGCATGAATAATTCAGTAGCGAAGGAAACGAGAGCAGAAGGAGCAAGTGACATGAAGATGGTTCTTGTATCCACATGTTGCAGCCTCCGATGTCTCCCTGTAGTCAGGCCGTTCTTGTTTGAAACACTGCTGCTACAAGAAGGTATGTGGATATTTCATGTAACAAGAAATTAGTTATATTCTGTGGAAAATATTGTCGCCTTCGATACCTTTCAGACATTTTTAAAGTTGAGCCCCTTTCCATATTTGACACATTAATTAAAATTACCGTCCTCACACACTGTTGTATGCTAAAAAAGTATAAAACCATAAAATAAATCAGTTTTTTATCAGCTCCGAGTTTATTAGGAAATATTATGTCCGATACATTACTTAATATTTATTTAGCCTTAGAATATAGTACCTGCTTTTTGAATGGACGACACGACGTAACCGCGTCCGCTGATATCAGGACCGAACTTGGGCCCCCTAACTCCCTCCGCGTTTCAGGGGTCACGGGACCTAAGTATTGTATGTCAGCCTAAAATGTAGGATCTCTTTAAACAAGATACGTTTTACTATAGACAAGACATTTGCATGAAGAGCACCACTAAGTCATGAACGTTATTTGCGTAGTTCTGCTTGTTAGTGGCCGCCAGTTCCGTTTAACTCCATCATGTGGCTCCGCGTGTCATCAGTTACATATTTAACATCATTATTATAATCTTCAAGGTAATACAGAAGACGGTCCTATCACGCTACATCCCGGAAAATTGACAGCACTGTCAGATCTACGCGTAAATTTAAATTAAAGATTTCGAGAAATATTAACCATTTAAATCCCATGAGTAACTGCATGTACCTTGGCTTTAACAATCAATAACTCTGTTTATAGGTTAATTATGATTATCAAAGTTAACAGGGACTATTTACCAAAATACCAGTAACCAATTGATCGACTTGATGGAGGCGCGTTATATTTTCTTTGCCTTTGTGAATGAATTATTGATTACGTATAATTTAGATAAGCTTCGGCTTCAAGTGTTACAAGTTTACCCTGGAAAATGGCATCGTTCACTTGGTTGGTCACTTTGTTTGTTTTTTTTCGACCGAAATTTTATACCAATTTTCCATCTATTTTTATATATTTTAAGCACAAAATATTGTGTAGTTGGTTATGGCGAGTTTAAAACGTTACTTGATGACGAAGCTTGCCTGTTGTCCAGTTTCTTAGGGCCAGTACGTGCTGTGCGTACCTTACTACCACGTAGTTATATAGCCTATAAAATGGTCTCCTGTCCCTATTTCCTTATTGGTCGTTCATTCTGGCTTTTCTGTCACGTGTTATCTCCATCAGCCTTTTTTATTCATCCCAGACTCTTATCACATATCTAACCCATTTTTATCTTCATGACTTTACGACCCGTGCAGGTAAATAGCCTGTCGTTGAAATCAAAACTGTTCTCTTTCAAATAAAGTACACAATTTGTCTTACGTGCAGTAACCAATCCTTCACTAATTACTGACGGAGTTAATACCTCTATTCAATTCACTGTATGTTGAAGCGTGGAGTGAGAAGCCATGTCTTCAGCAAAATGAAATAAGAGTCGTTTACACAGTAAAGTCTGTTTAAGACGATAATTTTATTCAACGGAATCCTGCTTTTATCTGACAACCTGTCCAATACCGCGAATGTAGAGTGAAAGGCAATTTAAAATTACTTGTGGTAAACGGAAAATTGGCGTTGTAACACAAAGCAGAAAGAAAGATTTGACGCAGAATGTATTTAAAATGTGCTTATACCAGTCGTATTCAACCATTTTGTGTTCGCGTACCCCCAGATATAATTTCTCTTCAACTTTTTACCCCCAAAGTTGTTGGTGTATAATTCAAGTTATACATAGTATATAATCTATATCTAAAATAAATTAAATAAATTACATTACTGATTATTCAGTGTTTATAATAAAATAATATTTCTTTTTAAATTTCGCGTACCCCCTAAGATGTCTTCGCGTACCCCAGGTTGAATACCACTGACTTATACTATATGAACAGATTTAAAAACGGGAGTAAATTGAAATAGGAAAGAAGAGATACAGAACGGAACACTGAAGGAAGAAAACGAGTCGATGAACAGTACTCGAAAGAGTGAAAGAGTGTACTACCCAGTAACAGTGAAATGTACGCATGTAGCATGAATTTCTTCAGACTTACGAATTGTAACATAAATACGTGGGGTGTGTGTTGTACTGTGTGTCTTGTTATTCGATTATGAGCAGATTTTACTGCAACTACTCAGTGTAATGTACTAACGGCGTCTGAACGAGAATTACACCCATTTATCATTTGCCTGCTGCATCTCGTTGTGACACTACAGCTTCAGCCGTTAATTAAACATTAGCTTTCCAACTAGTGAAATCATTAAGATCATTTAATTATTATTTCATTGCACGATTAAGCGGTGTCTTTAAATTGGTTGTTTATAAGTTTAATAGTAGATTTTCAGGTAATTAGGCTTGAATAAGTGGAACTACTGATCGATCGTAAACCAAAGGAGATGGGCTTACAGACTGGTGAAATGAAAGTTAATTAGATTTTCTGTGACGGATTGCTAGTGTTACTATGTTTACATGATTTACAATGCCGTGTAGACCCCGTCTATATATGGTCTAGGTCAATTAGAACGCTTCTATCCGTGTGAGGTCTGGACTGGTGGCAACAGATGAATGACTGTACTCACGTTCAGCTTGAAAGAATAAAAACAGCACATGTCCACGGTTTTATAAGTTTGATAAGGATCATTCGGAATTGGTTCGAATAAATTGAGAAAAGTCTTCCTGGTTGCCGTGTATGTTTCCTTCTCTTGAGATATTCTGTCTGAAACTGTGTCTGCAATATTAATCTTTCCCAAAGCAAAAACAAAATATCCAAAGTCTTCTGATTGTAGTTTGAGTACCAGGAATCTCAGTCCGTGCTGTGGACTGAAGCAGAATATTCAGGCATATTTGTGTTTCCCGTAAAAACAGCGGATTATTTTGGGTTTTTTTTCTTTCAAAGGATAAGCAACTGATATATAAAACAGGAGGAACGTTTAAACACACACACGTACACACATGCTCTGCTTTAAACATTACACTGTTTTAAATGCGTGATTTAACTTGAATTTGAATAAGAACAAGGTCTGCGATTTAATTTTTCTCGTGATGTAACTTGCTTTAATGCTATCACTTTTGGCATTGTGCTTCGGAGAGCCATCATTGTAGAGCGTTAGAACGACTTTATAAGACAAAGATAATGGCCAGCAATGAATAAAGTGTACAGCATTTATATAAAGATTCAGAAAATTAATCACAGTAAGGACTGCAGTCGTAGAGAGGTGATGCTGAAGAGAGTCTTCTCTCAGCCACCACTTGCGTCGTGCTCGCCCCTCCAGAGCGTCCCTAGCTACTCTTTCTCTCCCTGAAGTATCCCTAGGGTGATTCCAGGCTAATGTTATTAGTTCCTAGATATCCCTCCACCCTTATAACAACCCCCCCTCACCTTCACCCACAATATTTCCTTTCCTTCTACCCTTACTTCCTGATTCAATAAAGTAACTCTCAACCTCCCGTATTCTCCCTTACGTTTTGATTCACTGTGTAATATGACCCAAGTTCATTCAACTTGAAGGCTGGCAGTTGATTAATAACGGAACGTTGACAGGACGTAATAAAACCGACGAACACTGGAATGTCCTAATGTAAGATGGATTATCTAAGCTCTAATGTTTGTGTATTCGCGTCTAGTTGATGGCGTCGTTTTGAACTGGATGCTGAAGAAGATAGAAATGGAAATGGGGTGGTACCTACACCACGCAGGAGAACAAATACCAAAATAGTAAAAATCCACGTTCAGACCTGATCTGGAGCCCACACAGCCGGGTATCGGAACCTTTTTTTCCGAGGTTAAGTTGGCCGGAGCGTCAGGTTTCTCATGTTGATCTTTGTGTAGTTTAGATTCGGAGTGACGCTGATTGGTTTTAGCGTGTTGTTCTGTGCGCGGTGTAGAAAACGCTTGGCATTTTTAGTGATTAATTGTAGTTAATCATTAAAATGGGAAGGAGGAAAACTACACGAGGTCTGTTTCCTCACTCTAGTGCCGTATTCTTAGTAGGTTCAAGTTTTGAACAGTTTTCCGACTAATATTATGAATCACTACAAGCAAAATGGGCTCAAAACTTGATTTTTAAGTTTGTAATTAATCTAATTCTGCTCAGTATATGCCACATAACAGTCGCTCAGAAAAATATTACTAAACAATTATATCTTCCCACCATCTTTGTTTATTTCTTAACCTGGTTTTCCACCTCCAGACACGAATGTCCGGTGATCTGTCATGTGAGCAAGTATTATTGTCACACTTCTTGTAACTTGTAGAGTAAATGAAACTCTACTTCTGTTTACATAACTAAGAGAGAAAATTAACCCCTTCCCGTGGGATAAACAAAGCGCTTCAAACTGTGGGAGGGGAATTCCCTGCGTCCCACTAGCAATTCGCACACCCGTTCCGGGGAGCTGTTCATAACCATTTATTATCCAAGTTATTTGTATGTCTCAGGGCAAGTAACAGGCATCATTTTGAACGAATTATTAATAATATCAGTGTCTATGATTGTATACTATTTACACATTAATAAATAATATTCAAATCTGTTAAGGTAAGATTAATTTCTGCCGTTTTAAAAAGTATTAGTTATTTCAGTGTGATTATAAGGCATCACGACAGTATACAAATTCATCTTCTGTACACATTAATCTTTTAGCTCACTCAGTAGTTAAAAATTGTTTCTTCGAGCAGTCGAAGAAATCTTATCCAAAACTGTCATCGCCATGCTTACAAGCCCGCAGTTGGGCCGCGTCTTGATCTAATTTAATCCTGTACACACCCTCAGGTTTCGGATGGAGAAGACAGCCCCGTATTTGAATGGGTGTCGTCTAGTCTGGGCACTGGATATGAAGCTAACAGGCCCTCAGTCTAAGAAACAATAAGTCGCGAATTGCCACAAACTTAACACGTTAAACATTAACATAAAATTAAAGATAAATTATCGTTCTTTGGGACCGTATAATTTGCTACATCTCTTCGTTATGTCATTTCGGCTCACGTATCAAGAGAATGTCGGACATCAAGCAAGTACAAATAATTTAAAGTTGCTGTTTCACCAAATTAATATGTAAAATGCAATTCAACGCGGAATGTTGTTCATAAACGGAAAACGAATTACGTGTTTGCCCACCAGCAAGCGCTGAACTCGCTCGTGATGTGAAAATCTGAGCTGTCTACGTCATAAATCAGTTGCACTGGGAGTGCTGAAGTGATACAGGCTCACTCACAAGTTGGTTGCGTCATGACATTCGCGTGACACGTGGCACATCATAAACACTCGATACTGAGTGATTTCCACCGTTGATGTTATGGTAATGAGAATCTTAAGGTGCCTCACTGTCACTAACAAAGCAATTCTTGTTCCAGAAAAAGAAAATTAACGTCATTCCAGCATTCGAACGTATTTCCCCAAAGTCCTTTACCGCCATCCTCGCATGTAATGCGCGATATTCCATACCTACACCGCGAAACGAACATTTTCAACGTTATATGGGTGTATTTTTCTCTTTACCTCCGTTTTCGTTTATAGTTCTCCCTCTCTTTTCTACCCTTATTTATTTATTTCCTGAGTTTTGTATTTGTTAACTAGATCTGTAATTTTATGTTCTAAGTATGTATGCCAAACTAACATGCCGAGAATTCGGGGATATCAGAGTCTGTGAGTGGCTAACGGGAATTTATGAGATCGTGTTTAGTTAAAAAAGGTGATACAACGCAGTTGTTATCGAGCATGGCAAACATCGATGACATAACTAAGTTAGCGACGTCAGTAACAGTAGTACGAGTTCGATATGCAAATCATTTTCAAACAGGTTCGCACCTGTAGGTCTGAATCAGTGAAGGAAGAACTTGGTGATTTCTCAGGGTGACTTGTTTCGCTGTGTCCATTGAAGTCGACATGCAAGGTCCAATGTACCCGCACAGGAAGTTAACCCAGAGAACAGAGTAACCTGCATACTAAATCATGCGATTGCGGTCACACTGCGGGCAGTTGGTCTCACCGAACCTAATTAACTTTAACTTAAGACTCCTCGTCGTCACTCCCTTCCTACCATAAATTTCTGGCAGAACAACAGACCGACATACACGAGAGCGCAGCCAAGCACACAGTAGACATGCAGACATAAAAAAAGGCCTACATCTGGACCTAAAATTTTAGCAATTGATTATTTTGGTAGAAAGGCCTACACTTAGCAACTAATTTTGCGGAAGAGTAGCAGGAAACAGCAAGGGATGCAGCATTGGAAATATACTAGAATTCCCAGAATTTATTGAAATCCTTTCACATCAATATCATCACATCTCTATTTACAGTCAGCAAAGGAAAATTGGAAAATTATATAGAACATATGTTCTGAAATTGACATGACTGTGTATGTACCTGTAAGCTACGTACAGGCTCGCGGCCTGATTTGTTCTCCGACATTGGGCCTGCGAGCGCTGCTGTGTGTGTTTTATGCAATTCGTAAAACTGCGTGTTATATAATTATTTCGTTTTATATATAATCTCGTATATACTGCGGCATACATATTATTGCTAATTACTGCGTTAATCATGAAATATGTTTAGATTTGGATTTAACACTTGCAAGCAGAAAGTAAGAAAATACAGCAAATAACACAAAGCAAGTTTCTAGAGTCATTTTACTAGAGTGAGACAAAGAAGGAGGCTGAGATGAACGAGTGGTATTTAACTTTTTTTTGTTCGCGTACCCCCAGATATAATTACTCCTCAACTTTGTACTGCCAAAGTTGTTGGTGTATAATTCAAGTTATACATAGTATATAATCTACATCTAAAATAAATTAAATAAATTACATTACTGATTATTCAGTGTTTATCATAAAATAATATATTTTCTTTTTAAATTTTACGTACCCCCTAAAATGTCTTCGCGTACCCCCAGATATAATTTCTCTTCAACTTTGTACTGCCAAAGTTGTTGGTGTATAATTCAAGTTATACATAGTATATAATCTACATCTAAAATAAATTACATAAATTACATTACTGATTTTTCAGTGTTTATCATAAAATATATATATTATTTTTAAAAATTTCACGTACCCCCTAAAATGTCTTCGCGTACCCCCAGATATAACTTCTCTTCAACTTTGTACCCCCCAAAATTGTTGGTGTATAATTCAAGTTATATGTAGTATATAATCTACATCTAAAATAAATTAAATAAATTACATTACTGATTATTCAGTGTTTATCATAAAATAATATTTTTTTTTAAATTTCACGTACCCCCTAAGATGTCTTCGCGTACCCCAGGTTGAATACTACTGGGTTAGCATACATGAGGGAGATAAGAAATGCATACAAAGTTTTATATGAAAAGTTACAAGGGAGAGGTCACTTAGGGCACCAGGCATAGAGTACAGCAACATTTGTTATCGCAATACAAGGGGCATGAAGTTGCGTTTACAGAAACCAACCGTTCACGGGCCTGCACTCTTAGGTGTAAAGGTGTTGGGTGCTGTGGTTTTGAGTTGTGTCTCGCATTCAGTAGCCATAAAGCATGTCATTACTTGATGCGACTACGTTACATATTACATACAGGAAAGTTACAAAACGTGAAACGCATTCTATTTCAAAGAGGGGAAGAGCGACGCGCGTGGACTCAAAAGGATTGCTCTGTTGGGATTCATATATAATCCTGGGCTTCTGTGATTACGGGTGCCTAAAGTTTGGGTTGGGGCATAGTTCCCACTCCGTTGTCAATATTCTAGCAGCGTGCAGATTTAGAGTTTTTCCAGAACTCTTTCCCTTCGGTATATTAAATCAGAACAAAGTTGGAATGAAACTAAGGGTGAAGAAAGCTTCGTAATGAAATGTGAGCGTAAAATGTGTGGCAACGTTCCACGTTATTTGTGTTTTGCTGTGTGTTTGTTGAGGAAGATAAAATATTATTCTGTGTATTCTCTCATGTATACAATTCTTCTATAAAATGTAATCCTTTTCTCTCCCTCTTAGATTTGGAAGTATAGTTCGTGCAACGATCGCTATGCGACGCTGCGACGGTAAATGATAGAAAACTGGTCAACGGGAATGAACATTTATAACACTGTCATGAGATGATAATGTTGCGTCATATTGTGATGATTATAATTGTTTAATTTTACCCGTCTAATCACAATAAAATATTTTATTAAATATTAAAATATTATTACTACAATTAACATTCAATATTTAAAATATTTAAAATATATTAAAATGATAACTGATATTTAATAAACATCTGACGAAGGATTGCATTTAGAATATTACATTTGAATTTATATCGATTATACACCTGAAGATGGTTAATTGAAAACCGAAACATGTCGTGAAAAAGATGATGCTCTAATTGTAAATCGAACATTTCGATAGAAGGAGCATCATTTTAATATATTTTAAATATTGAATGTTAATTGTAGTAATAATATTTTAATATTTAATAAAATATTTTATTGTGATTAGACGGTTAAAATTAAACAATTATAAACAACACTGTCATGATAAACAAGCAAATTCATTACACTTTATTTACAGAAAATCCTCAGCGAAGAAAGGACGCTTTAGCTAGACTGCGATATATGAACATGAATTTCAGTAATGTCTCAAAAATTGCAAAGAACACGGAGAGAAAATATGTGTACTCCGTTTGTGTCAACTTCTCTGGTCTTGTTACAGTAGCTCTCAGACGTGACACGCTGAAGGTGGCAGTCAGTCAGTTCTTCGTAGTAGGAAACGGCTTGTCACCGACTCCTGTGTTTTAACTTTTTAGCTTCTGCTGTGTGTATATACCAAGGCTCTGTGTTGACAAAACTCAAAGTTTTATTTACTCTAAATTTCACAAATGTGTTCTTTTTGTTAATACATTTCCTGTCTCGAAAATGTCATAAAAGCTTTAACATGTCAGTCATAAAGATCTTGAAATAGACAGTTCAGGATATCACTCATCAAGACGAAGTCAGCGCAGTTTTGCAAGTAGTCTTGTCTATCGAAACTTTTAACTTGATAAACGTTAGTGCAGGAAGTTGTTAATAAACAGAGGCAAATCATAAGAAGGACGGTCAGTGTGAACAAGCCAGAAACTCTTGTCAGTCATTCTGAAAAAAATAACGCACGCTAATTTAGGTTATAGATCTTGTTAACCTGTAAAATTCGGCGTGTGATATCGGTCTTACAATCGATAGGAATTTTAAAAATCATGGAGCCCATTGTATAGTATGTCAAAATATATGAGAATAAATAGAAGGAGTAAATAGATAAGCTGTAGAAATACTTAAAATATACAAAATTTTAGTCTGAAAACCTGAAGAAAGAGATCAGTTGAAAGATGTAAACGTAGATGGGTGTATATTAATAAGAATTTAAAATAAATAGGTGTGAGTGTCTGGATTAGGCTGAACTGACCCAGGACAGCGCTCAGTGGCGTGCTCTATTAAACATGCAAATGAATCTTCAGGTTATATACAGGTTGGGGAATTTCTTGTACAGCTCTGCGTCTTTATGGCTTCATGAAGGACCCTGGATCTTGAAGTTGATTGCCACAATGTCGCAACTCTCGCAGGAACGAACAAATGTCGAGTGTTTGTTGAGTGGTCACCCCTGAATCCTCTTTAGCGCATAAGGACCGTAGTCCTGCACGAGTGAATGAGTTATGAGCTTTATACACTTCCTTCTTCATGCATTTCATACACGACATGACAGGGCATCGCGATGTACCCGTGGCTTGTATTATCGATCACTACAGTTAGGTACGCTGACACCGGTGTCACCTGTTGCGTTATTATATTCGTTTTCCCGAGCTTGTGACGTCTATTCATGCTTTGCGCCTAAGCGTCAAGCCATGAGGGTATATTGGGGGAGTGAAATTAAATCTGAGAACATTCTGGACTAGCTTCAGACAGGGTAAGTGAAACACTTCACGCTCCAGCCGTCTGTCCCCTGGGCACTCCTGGTTTATAACTGCGCGCAGAGACTGATTATTTCTGATACGCTGCTATGAAAACTCTGTTACCATAATATCACAAAGGATGTGTATTTTAACAACGATGAACAATTACATCTTTACCCAAGTGACCAAATTTAACGCCAATTTAAATTACTTCATGTACCATCGTGCATAAATCTTAGTTGAGAATAATAAAAAAATCTTCGTAATGTTGAAGTGTTGCTTCCTTTGCGATAGGAACTGACTAATTAAATAATAGCAGTGTCTACTCTGTTACTGTGGGGAGCCATCTTGGCGACCGTGGCGAGGCGTTAACCTCCTTGACGCTTGACGTCGGCTTTCCAGAGTTGTTTCGAATGGCATCTGGAAGCTTGCTGGAAGGTTCATCACCGTACTCAAAAAGACTAACCACAGGTCCCTATCCTGTGGCAGATGAGTCCAATTCACCCCTTCCAGCCCTATTTTCTTAAGACTCCTTGAGTTTGTATTTACAATCATCGTCCAGTAATAAAGTTGACCGGTGAGACAAAGAGAGCACGGGTAAAGCAAGGTTAGTGACTGTGTAGTAGAATGATTTGGCAAGTGAAATTGTCGTTCTCGTAAACAGAACAAAACGTTGTTTGATTTAGATACACTCCGATAGAAAAAAATGTAATTTAAGAAACAGGATGTCTGCAAAATTAATAGTAGTTTTATTTAAAAAACAGGTGCTGAATGGTAATTATGAAGAGGGATGTAGATTTTTCGTGGACCTGTCTTAAATGTTTACGATGTCTGGATTAGGATGTCGTACATATCAGTACTTCTTTGCAGCGTACAACTGGCAAACATTTTATTATAATTTATATTTCGTGAGGGGTTGGCCTTTCAAGTTCGTGTTGGAGGAAGAGGCTCCTTTTTTATGAGTTGTATGTGTGATTAGATCAAGAAGTATCTCCCGACGGGAGATTTTTCACCACTATCCACATAAAAACATTGACTTTTAAGTTGAATAATTCCAATTAAGCATAATGGAAGTAGATACAGAGTTTGTCGGTGTCAGAAACGTTTTGCAGATATGTTACCGGGGTACCACTAAACATATCACAAAAACGTGTGCTAAGCGGGTGTGTATAAACATGTGGTTCTATACTGTTCAGATATGGGTGGGTAAATTATCATGCGCCTTTCTATAGTATCCAGTATCCTCTTCCGAGGCTGTTTAGAATGAAATAAAACTTCAGTACTGAATAATAGTAGCAGGTTATTTAACGAACCCAATGAAACCCATTAAAGTGCACATTTCTCCGTGAAGCCAAAGGTTTCTGGGACTTATGGTGTAATTCATAAGTATTTATAATATGGTGTGTTTTGTCACGCGTGTTGCTGTTTTGCGTAGTCGCAGGGGCTCGATATCGTATACCACGATGACTTGCAGGCAAAGTATCTCAGCTCTGAATCTGAAACAAATAGCCTCGCACCTAGCGCGTCTGACTGCTTTCCGTTCCATGACTTGCTGTTTGTGATTTTATTGTGCGTTAATTGAACGAAGTGCGTAAAATGATCGCATAATTTTGAAGGCTGTCTGGTCGGCCTCTGGTACTACTCAACAGTCGTAGAATGCTGGGGACTTTACACCAACATTCGTGTGAATTTAATTTATATTCTATCGGGCCAATAAGGCTCTGTTCTACGTAGAGCGTAAATATAGCCGAAACGTTCTGTAGTCATTGGTTAATTTCTTCAGTATTGCAGCATAAATTTATTTCAGGATCCACGCGTCTCTCTGGGTTTATTCCATGTGTGTGCCGTGCTCTCACACAGAGAGACGCGACTTTACAGCACTTCTCCGCACTGCCAGGATGTCTGTTGCCCCCCACAGGCCTTCGTAATTAACCCAAAGGTCAGCGTGTCAAAATCACAGAAACAGATAAATAAAACCTCGTAGTCGGGTTTCAGAGGAAAGCGTACGTGCAAATGCATTCTTTCTTTTGAAATAAATAAGTTCTGATGATTCTCTGAAGTCTGTTACAATGTTTGATTCACCACGCCAATATTATGCTGGACATTGACCAATGATCGAGGAATAATTTACTTACATACGCGACGTTTTGATACTTGGCTTATTCCTTTCTTTAAGTTTTTATTATACTGACAATTCGTATTTCTTATTTTAAGAATAGTCCCATTAGCGAAAATTTATCGTTCACACAAAATCTGTTCAACCAAATGAAATGTTGCTGAAGTATCAGTAAAACTCATCCGTGTCGTGCCTTTTGATTCTACGGGCTGTGAAGTCGAATGACACTTGGAATTAATTTTCGGGCGCGTTGGCAACCCTGTGGAGCGCAGTCTGGCCGTACCCATGTAACAACTCAAGAACGGCAGAACGGATTTCCACGAAATTTGATACTGATCCTTGTCGGCATAGATCGAGCAGTAATGACGGGCGAATTACCTGAAGAAGACGTGCATGCTTTTCGCGCGGAAGTGACTGAGTGGGGAATCCCCGATCAGATTTCCTCCATTACCGCGAACACCACGGCCCGCCACTGGACCCTGTTCTGAGTCAACTGAATCCTGTTTACATTCGCATACGTTCCCCTCCTGTCTCCACAAGATCCTACATGGCGTATAGTGGGACAGCTTACGTTATTTATTTAATATCTATTTTAACATTTTTCTTCCTATGTATAACTGTGGTTGTGAAGTGCTCTCTTTCCTTTAGATTTTTCGACGAAGTTTTTAATCATCTCCCCATCCACGCCTGTTAGATATCCCGCCCACCTCATTCTTTTTTAAAACCTTTTGTCCTGTTACAAAGTGAACTTGAAACCGAACTCTTTCAACGTACTCTTCAACCATTCCCTTTTATAGTAGTACAGAATTCAGAATTCTCTTTGGGACATGACTCCCATCATTTAATAGAAATATGCCAAAATACGATACAGTATAACTTTTGTCTTGCTGCTGTTTCGTATGCCATATGTGAGAGACGTGAAGTAAGATTAGGGTATGGAAACAGCTGACGTTACAATATCTCTCTTTCGCCACAGTAAAGAATGTCCATTTTCACAGAAGCTGTCTCTAGACAAAGAGATCACAGGATCTGGTGGATTCTTTGCGGTATTTTCGATATGTTATTGGACATTTCAAAGAGAAGCTTCAGAGGTCCAGTGATGTGGGAGCCTGTGACTAATACAGTATTAGTGTTGGACATTTATTTTCGAGTGGGTGTTCCTTCTTTTGGTGTGAGGACGAGATGAAAGGAGGTTAGGTAATAAACCTCGAGACATTGGCTGTAGGAGGTTACAAACAGAGGAATACGCCTCAGAAAGGAAAATATTTACGTTAAGCCCACAGAAAATACTGGTAACAGGCGTGTATTAAGCACATAGAAGGATTTTGACTTGTAGCCTACGCTCCTAGAGTCTGTCACACCAAGACAAAAGACTATTTTCACCTGGTCAGCCAGAGATAGGTCCTTTAACATGTTGTAACCCTAGCCTGAGGCTGTCTCTCTGTCTGTCTGTCTGTCTGTTCTCTCTGGCGTGATGAAGTTTATTACCTTGTCAAGGAAACTTTCAGTCCCGGTCATCAGAGAGAGCCATTGTAGTGTAAATTGTAAGCTTCCCTCTTCGTGACATCGGGCTTCTCACCCTTTGGTGGCGAAAGAAGGGAAACAAACCACTTCCAAGGGGATGTTTCTTGAAAATAATTTTGAATCGGTGATAAACATAAATAAGAAATAAAATAGTGTAGTTGCGTCATATTGTGATTTATTAAATTAAAACTGTTCCAATTGTAAATCGATTATTCGATATGGAACACAGAATGATATTTTAATTATTTTAATTATCTTAATTTAAATACATTGTGATTTGACAGAATAACCAAATAATTTAATTTTAATAAATAAGAAAGCAAATAATTCGACAGTTTTCATTATTTCGTGTAAGTAAATATTCCCTGTACAGTTGAACAGTTATAGCTCCTATGCAGAGTATTCCGAACTGTTAATGAAATACCTCAAATCAGTTTAAAGGGTTCTAACTTTGTTCGTCGACGCCTGTTCTGAAAATAACAACTGTTCAGAATCTGGTTCTTTTCCGTCCTCAAGTGAAAGCGTGATGTGGAATGCGATTTTAAATAATTATAATTCTTCGCTTTTACTTGAAATGTCATTTCAAAGTGTTTTGCGTGTTTGGTCACCCTCACTCACTTCTAGTGCAAGCCTTGACAGCCGACCACCGGGCAATTGTCGCTAGTCATTCTGTAGCAATGCCTCCCCCCCCCCCTTCTCTTCACTCAACTCTTTTCTCTTCAGTCTTTTGGTGTAGAGGCTTTGATGAAGCGTTACTAAAGTGCTTCCATTGGGTTTTCGTGAGGTCCCAGATGAGAATGCTGAAACCGATATGTCTGCCGCAAAGGGAGAAAATAAAGATCCCCTGCAGTGATGGAATCAAACTACACTTTTCGTGAATGCAAGGAGCAAATCTCTTAAGCGGGACCAGGAAATGAATAGGAGCATTACGCCCTGGCAACATTACATGCTGAAAATAGAATAATCTGAATGTCATTCGTAATTGAAGACCTCAGAGCAACAGTGGACTAACCAAAAATTTGTGAAATCTGGAATATTGGAAAAACAATATCCATATATTGTCATGTCTTTCTTTATAAGTGTACGATCTAAGTCACATGTGGTTGTTACCTTTTAATGTGGTCTTTCACATTCTTATAGAGTGGAATTTCAGCAGTCGCTTTTAAATTTATCTCCTTTTTTTCTCAGTATTAATAAAATGTAGGTTAACCCATTGTCACTCTCACGTCTTTAGTTCAACAGCAGAAGACGAAGCATTACAATTAACGCAGTAGATTAATTGAACAGGACTATGAAAGTGCACTCTGTTTAGGAGTAAACATGTTTTGTTCGTGTGTTCCTTCCGATTTCACTTACCTCGCTGAATAAGTTGTTCATTTTTTGCAGATACAAGTAGGCCATATTCTTACAAAGTTAATCACATTACAGATACATTGCAGTGCGATAAATTAGTTTTCTTGTTTTTTAATATAAACCATATTGAAAATTTCCCCAAATGAATGCTGTAAATCTTAACGAGATATTCCTGGGTATTTTATTTTGCGTGCCTTGTTGTTGCACGGCTGGTTTTATCGAAATATAAAAATTTGACTTGACCAAAATGAAAAGTAGTGGTTATGTTGGGCTGACATGGACCAGTTTAAATTAGCCATATAAATAGTAATGTAGACTTCCCAACACTAAATGGCATCGAAGGATTTTAAATAGTTTTGGACTTAATAAGAATTGTTATCATTCGTTCATTTATTATTTTTTTTAATAAGGCACAGAATAGTAACAGATAATATCCGGAAAACATCACCAATAAAATAAACTAGTTAGCTAATCAAATCTAAAACTTCTTGACGATGGTGAAGAGTCAATTGAATAAAAATTTTCTTGGATATTATCCATCGTCTAGTAAATATAAAACGTAAAACGACGTTTCGGAGATGGGACTCTATCTCCGTCTTCAGGTTCCTAGTTAGCTAATCATTATATTTAAAGTCCACAACATGAAAATAACAAATGAAACAAGTTTACGTGGTTGCAGTTGGGCTCGTAGGTGAGCGGGTGGTGAGATTGGTGATGGAAGAGAAGCGAGAGTAATATCAACTGTAATAAGTTAATAACCCGCCCCCCTGACACAAGTCTACTGCCGCTTGATGAATTTATTACCAACACTCGAGATTAAGGCATAAGAGCGCGTCCCAGTCTCCGCGATACTTGCCTCCGCCAAACACGATGCTGGCTGGCTGGCTGGCTGGTAGAACTCATTTGTTAAATTAGCTTAAGACCGCGAGCGGGCAGGCAGATCCGAACGTCGGGCGGTATAAGGCAACTTTTTCTATACTCGTTGTAAACTTAAGATGATTACCAAGTTTGACTAACCGACACAACAGCAGTCAGACTATCGAGTGCAGTCTTATGGGAAACTTCGACTCTGAATATGGAGACGATGTGTTCTTCCTAAACCCTGGTAACAACGTAGAAGACTGCCCGAAATGAACTGACACCATCACCTCAAATTTCAGTGTAATTAGAGTACATACATTTTCGAGTACCTTATTTTAGTATTGTCCCTTTCACTGAATCCGATCTGTATTAACTGCAGATAAAAGTAAATTGTTATTAACAAAATTAATGCAGACCTCAATACCAAGTCCAACTGAAAACTGTTTTTTAGAAGCTGTGTGTTCAGTTTATGTTATATATGTTGGCAACAAATAAAAATGTAAAATTAAGCAAACGCATATAAATACATATTCATACATGACTTACGTACACGCAAGTTCCACTTGTAAGGACAGTGAAAAGAACGCATGGAAAACAAGAGTGACTTCTTTAATCTCATTAAATAACAAATAATTTTAAATGTATTTGTTTCGCGATATCACATTAATATATATTACGTTATTTAAGTGTCTATCTGAAACAGTGCGCCGTTTTAAGCTGGTATCTATCAGTTCGCCTTAGGTATGCGTCCTATTTGGATTCTGGCCGGGCAGAGACAACCACATAATCCGATTACATCATAACCTTGATGATGGGGACAGAGATGGTCCCTGAAACGTCGGTTTCATCGTTTAGCCTTCTGACGCGGCTGATCTCCCGAGAAAATTTTATTGGGATAGATTTGGTTGACAAATTGGTTGCATGGCGTTTGGCCTCCTTGATTAGTCGAATGTTCACAAAACTTCGCCGTTGGACCCTATCCTGGACAATCTGAAGTAAGTTCATGATTCACTTTAATATTATACTTCCTTTTCAGTGTCAGGGTCGTTGCTTTTCCTTCTCTCTTACCCCCGACCACTTTCTTTTAGATCGTTGAATTGAAATGTTGTGTTTCACCAGACGTGCTAATGTACTACAAATGGGCATTATTTTCTAATGGAATTTTAAGGGCCCAGAGTAAATTTTCAGGATACATTTTACTGTACAGAAACGCCTTGTTCCTTGCTTAAAATAACATTAGCGTGCCTCGTTAGGGTTATCTGGAGGCACAGGTACATACCATGCATTCAAGTATAGTTGAATACGTGACATGGATGGAGGCAAACGAAGATGGATCACGCAATGACAAAAAAATCCGTTCCAAAGGAACGGTACACGTACATTTTGGTTCAAATTGCACATCGATAACGGACGTTTACGTGAAGACATATGCGCGTGTTTGCGCGCGTAGTGACGAGGTGGGGAATTGGGGAGTCCCCAGCCAGACAGGCGCTCACATAACCATGTCGAAGAATCTTCTAGGAAAGCGTTTCTCAACCTATGGTACGCGAGCCAATGTTCAATGGTACCCGAACTAAGTTAGAAAATCAAAAGATAATATTAACATAAATAAGTTTTCCCTGAACGCATTTGGTTAGTGGTATATTTAATGTGTTAAATTAGAATTAGTGGTACGCCGGCGAAAAATGGTGAGAATCCCTGCTCTAGGAAATCGCCCGTGTTGACGTCATTAGTCAGCCAGATACTTAATATAGTCAAACATAACTGACCGTAGGCAAATCTGGGGTCACTGGTACTTTTTGTAGGCGTCAAAGGTCATTATTAGCCCGAACAAATACTTTTGCACTAGTTGCAGGACAAAGAGGGCAATAACAGATCAAACGTGAGAGTATGTTTACGCTGTGCGTACATTTCCGAAGCTGTAACTCTCTAGTACACAGCGCAGAAAGATATTTGTGACTGTAAATAAAATCATTTAAATATTCAAGTTTCGCGAACCCTAGTACATGTGGCATTAATTTCTGTGCTTAGCCTATAGCCTAAGTGGTAATCAAATCTTGTATGGGGCCCATTCCAATTTATATTTACACCTTAGAACACCAACCAGAGTATTAAATATCGTTTTCGAGTTAATTACGCCATTTTTACGTATTATGGTACGGTCTTAATCTGTTCACTGAGTGCAAAAATTATTAGATATTTAAAAAACATAACAGAAATGCTTTTTTCTCGAAAATTCTTCGATCTATAGACAGTTCGAATAACCCATTTCGGCCCGCGGTTGGAAATAATTGCACACCCCTGGCCCAAGCCGATTTACTAATGCAGATTGTAGCCTAATTAGTCTTTCATGAGAAGAATGAAACTTGTTCGATTCGATCGGAGAGAGATAAATATAAATATATCTTTGCTGAACCAGTTTAGAAATTAATGTATTCAAGTTTCAAAACAAAAGCAGTGAAATGGTGGGTATGAATGGGCTATGAGATAAATGACAGCATTCATTCGTTTGGTTTAGAACTAATAACTAGGCCTATATTAGCTGTACATGTGAACGTACGGTACGATGGAATGTTTCAAATCAGTCATGCCCATCTGACATCCGAGGTTATGACGGCATTGAAGACTACATCGACAGCCATGCCTACCTTTAGATTACAAATGTTTCTAATTAATCATGCCTAAGCGTACCTATAGTTTAAGCCCTGTAATAAAGTACGCCTAAGTTTGTATTTCCGTCTCTCATCAGTTATGCCAACATTTACACAGGTCCTTTGACATAAGATTTGGAACTTGGAACTTCCAGGATCCATAGACCAGATAGATTTAAGACAGTAATAAGAAAGTTGAAATGCATGCATAATTTGAGTCGGAAAATGTAAAAGTAACAGATCACTTGGGAGACTTTGGTGCAGATGGGAGGGTAATATTTTTATGGATCTGAAAGAAATGGAATTCAAAGGTGTGGCTCGCGTACTCGGAAATAAACCGTCGGTTTTCACAAGAGAATATCTTGACCAGATGAGCGAATATTAGGTTCTCAAGGACTGCCCCCCCCCCACGGAATTGCTTTGTAAAACGTGTAAGTTTATGTTTCTAGTCTCTCTAACCAAATACACCTAAGCTTGCATTTGCAATCTTGAAATCAAACACGTCTGTGCATCGGTTGCCTATGGTTACGCTACATGAAGCAGAATGATAACCTTCCCGTCCGCAAGTACAGCTGTACCTGTGTGGGGAATGCGATGTTTCTGAAGACTTTACGTCGGATGGTAACAAGAGGGCAGGCATCACACAGTTCGTAAGAAGTCATCATCGTTATCAGACCGCCGTGCTGCAGAATTTTTACCTGCCTCCAGCTGTTCGCGTAGCAGCAGGGGAGCCATCATGCTCGAAGCGTAAAGCGGTTTGCCCCTGCTTCTCCTCCGCCTCGCGATACAGTCCGATTCAAGAAACAAGTGTCTCTCCTAGAGTAGTTGGTCTTTTAAACTGAATTCACTCTTGGATCTGCTAAATTTATCACAATCGGCGCGATTAGACAAGACACTGATTTACATGCATACGTACGAAGCACATTTAAGGGTATGTGTGAATAGGACTTTTAGTAAAATATTTGCAACAATTACATTATGAAGATACTTATAAGGTTTTACTTTTCACAAAATGTTGTTACAGTGACGAAAACGAGGATTGAAAGGGCTAGACCTCTAGGACGCATGACGTGTGAAATGCGTGCAACATTTTAGTTGAACAATTGAATCATGAAACGGTGAATTTTATATTGCGAAGTTTTACGTTTATTATACAAGAATGTCACTAGTACTCGCCGATTTATAATAATTATTTCAATTTTTTTTTATAGACATAGCTAGTATAACTTCAATACTGCGTGAAGTGAGTAGCATTTCACGAAAGCATAGCACGTCCTCAGGTTGCGGATTTCACATATGGCTTCCAGATACTGAGGGTAGTTGCGAACAGCCAACAAGTGTTCCTTCAGCTTTGGGTTGGTAGGGGGAATATAAGTTTCTCGTCGCCAAATACTGGCGTGTCACGAAATTTTACTCAAGCCGCGGATTTGGATGAATCCTTAAACACGGAAATGGGACGTGAGATTTGCAACTTCAAATATTAGTATTTTTGTAACTGTTATATATCCATAGAGCTTATGATGAGCGTGCCCTTGACCTGATATTGACGTGACATTGGCATGAAATTGACCCAATCTTGGTGTTATCTTGACATGAACTTGGCCTCTCCCAGACTTGCAGTTCGGCAATAAATCGCATGTCCTTATGACCTTTAAATGACCTTGAAATTTAAAATGCATATATTCTTCATATCATTGGCCTAACATTTGTGAGACTTTGGCATGACTTTGGCCTCTCCTAGGAATACGGTTCGGCAAAATTTTGCATATCCTTGAAATACATCTTTGAACTTCGATTTTTTTTTTCAGTTTGATCAATTCGTTGCTTTATTTTCATACTCTTGGATAGGGGTTGACAAGAAACAAGAGACCCGCATTTCTTATGTAGTTCCAATCGTACGCTGACTGGGCTGTGATTCCAGACCTCCAGATTGGAAGATTGTAGGATGACCTTTGTGACATGCATGAATTCATGGCGACGACTAGTCAGAAGATGACATATAAGAACATCAATTTCTGTCCCCGTCCTGTTAACTCCCAGGTCGCTGCGTCACCAAGATTTTGATCCTTCTTCCTGCTCAGATGAACGACAAATGACAATCGCTTGTTTGAAGTAGCCGCGGTAATAGAATGTAAGAGAAATGTTACTGCAACAGCGTAAGTTCAGATAATTTCGTGAAGTTGCTCTAGTGAAATCTTTTCTTAGCCTGTTAATGATCTTCACTCCAATCTTTATTGTCAACTTGTACTAAAGTATCTATATATCTTTAATTTAAAATAAGTTTGCTCGTTGTGTTTTATGATGTTTGATTCTTTACGATCGCCGATTTACAAATAATTATACCTGGTTTAGCAATTTTCTTGAATTCACTGACATTCAGTGCCTTCTTATCAACAATATCGATTCGTTCTTCTTAGAATCTCTCCTCCCGTTCGTAAACGTTGCTCTGCGTCATATGCGTACTGTCATTCTGTCATTATTTATTTAAATTTCACGCGTTTTCATATTCTCATCACAAAAAAAAAACGGACCACAGATCATTGTCAATAGAGCTATGTTAGACACGTCGCAATATTATCATTGATAAATTCAATTAAATTAAGGCTTCTGTTATTTGTATCGATCATCGTTTTCAGTACAACCAGTATCACTTTTCGAGGTAAACTAAATTTCCTTCGATTTTGTTATTTGCCCTCATATTAGCATTGCAAGCGTGGTTTTAAAAGTTTTTCTTTCATCCCATCTCACAAACTAATTATAAATTAATTTACGGTATTTCGTTCTGTATATCTAATCCCAAATATGCATGACTAATGACAGTGTTCTAATAAAAAGTCTGATGGATGGAGCAGTATGAGTTAATGAATATTATATTAAAATATAACAGGCACGTATGTTAGACGTTCTGAACAGGCTTGAGTTCTTCTTTTCAATGGGTCGTTACAGTGCTGTGACGTCTCTTATTTGTGAACAGTAGCATTCCCTGATAATTAATACGTGAAGGAACAGCTTGAAGCAACACACAGCCGTTCTATTATTCGCTTGAACGACTGTTAACACAGCCGTAAAATTTATCGCACAATTGACTTTCGTATTCCTGATAGTTAATTTCTTAATTATCTGTTACCAAAGACCGTCTGTTTTATACAGGAGTGTTGCTTTCGTTTACTTGTATTTATCTCAGAGAAAGGTTGAATACGTCGTTGAATCCTGTGGATTAGTTGAGATAGCAATCTACATCGAGCACAGTCTGGTTTGAGGAGGAGCTTGTAGATGCTTAGCAGGTTAAGAAATTCCTCGCCTTTTGTGTAACCTCAAGTTCTATTGCCGTTTATCATGTCTGATACAACAGCCCGTCATTTGACACAATTCTGAGCCAGTTCACGCCCTTGTTATACTTTGCCGTGCATTTTAATATTATCCTCACATTTAATATCCCCGTCGCGTACTTGTTGTTGCATTGACAGAAACCTCCCTGATTTGCAGGTGGTACGAGAGTGAGATTAATGTATCTAGAAACGGAAGTTTGGCATTAGTAATGTATCTTCTGTTGTGGTCCGAAATAATTCAACGTTGCAGAATATTTCTCGGGGCGTCATAGTTCCAGTCATTTCTAGAGAATTAATGTTTCCATGGAATTTAACAAGAATTTCGTAATTGGAATGTTTGCGGTTGGTCAAGCCAGGAGCGTTGTGTTATAGCTACTGAGGCGCTGGTCTCTGTGTAATATTGTACTCGTAATTACTTTAGGGACCTTGGTGCTTGTAAAAATTCCACGTAAAGTTTAGCCCACATGAGTGGTTGATATTATTGCATTAAAATTGTCTCTCGTAAGAGTGTAGCCCAGTTCAAAACATCATGGGAGATGGTTTAAACGAAATACCAAGCTCTTCTGGCTAATGACAATAAGAGATTTTGTTACAACAGACCAGCGGCTTTTCCCTTATGTAATGCAACAATTTCCAAATTGTCTCGTATCCTGCGATTTTCCGAAAGATATTTTGTGCGCGTTTCTTATTTCTTCCATCCGTATTTATCTCCCTTTGCATTCATTCACATTTGTTTAATCGTCCTATCAAAATTGTACTTACAGGACGTAGAAAATGTGTCATCTGTGTCTGTTATCTGCCATCCTACCTGCAACAAACACAGACTAACTGTCAAAACATACTTCAGATTGTGTTTCTGGTTTACAGATTTGAAGTTCAAGTAGGCAATTTAGAATCAGGAACAAGAATTTAGTACGTAACAAATTAACTTTTTCATGAAAGAAAATTTTAAGTTTATTTGTATGCAAACATTTTAAATAAAAAAAGTAGCTAGAACAATTTTTCGTGCTGAAGGTTAAAATTTCCTACTTCAGATGTGATTTGAAACCACTAACGTACACCATTGTCTGTACAATTCAGTTCAATTCAATTATTAAAGTGCTTGACAACAGCCGAAACGGCCAATAACAGCCAAGCACTAACAACAATACAAACCTTACAATACAAAAGCAAACAAACAATGAACTAAATATATAAAGTACAATATTAATTTATTGCAAAATAATTAATAAGTAAATGAGCTAAATGTTATGGATAAGTAAATTAAAAATTAAATTAAAATCAGTTCAATTTTGGACAAACATACAAAATAAATTATTATACTAAATAAATAATAAAAAGAACAATGATTATTGTTTAAAGAGCTGACTGACGTCAGTAAGCAAAACAGGATCTTTGTTAAAGATGTCGATGCTCCTACAGACTGCATTGGCAGGATTGTCGTAATAATTAGTTTAATTTTTGCTATTTTCAAATAATTTTTGTTTAGTATAATTAATAAAAATATTGCATCGGCCGGGAATCGAACCCGGGCCGCCCGCGTGGCAGGCGAGCATTCTACCACTGAACCACCGATGCTGATATCTGTGGAGCATCATGTAATATATACAATGAACAAATAAGATATATAATCTGTTTTTTTCTCGGTTCGTAATATAATTTCCCTTCTTGGTATATCCAGTATTCATTACTCTGGCCTCGTGGCCACTATCAACTGAATAATTAGCAAATTTGGTCGAGTTCGAGCACATTCGAATTGGATATTCTTAATAGGTAGCAGATTCCTGCACTACACAAGGTTATGTGACGTCAAACACCATTGTGTGTAAGAACGAATTATGTGGGCACAATCGATTTGTTTTGTGCCTTCGTTCCACAAAGGACGTAAAATAAACACACAATGAAGGGAAAATGTTGTTCTCCGAGTTGCTGTATCGTTTTCAGATCTCTTCCACACATTTAGATGAAATTTTATTTTAGAAAGATGTGTGTCCAGTCTCTTTCTTATCAGTCATATGAAGCATCCATTTTTATGAAGCCCTAATCGATTTATTTATTTGCAGGGCTGGGTCACACTCGACCCGACTGTTTAAACCGTTTAAAATGTTCTCAGTCTTCAAAGCAAAAACTGTGGCTTCTCAACTGAAACAAGTCACACGTGGTCCTACCTTTTCGGACTTATTAATCCCGACAATAAATCCAAAGTAATGAACGTCCTGCGTAAGGTAACAATTAAGAAATTTATTAATAAATGTTGATGGCAGTGAATTAAAATAACCGTTCTTAAACAATGTTACGAAACTTTATCCTTGTTCACTGTGTTAAGATTATAAACTTTCTTCGCCATTTGCTAATTTGTTGTAGGTAGGTCCAGTGTACTTCATCGACATTATAGCTGTACCTTATGAAACATTTGCGATAATCTGGTTTAGAGCCATCTTCTTAAAATTAGAAACGGGAAGTTCAGCACAAATCCAAATTCATTCATGCATTTATCCTGTAGTGTACGATCCATAAGCTAATGTTTCCAAACTCCATGTTTATAAAATGACAAACAAACATTACAACATATGTTCTTCGGCTGTATGATTGCTTGCCATCGGTTGTATACATGAATAATTTTATAAATATTTACCACAAAATCAAGAAGAGACGCCAGTTTTGATTGACACATAAAACTTAACACATTCATTTTTTAAAACATCTATCAGATCTGTGCGTAAATATTTGTTCATGCAATAACTCTATTCTAACATGACTTATGGAATGAAATTGTGCGAATAAGAGAGACTTTCTGTTTAATCCTTGTACGTACATAAGCATTATCGCTGTAAAAACCCAGTGAGCGATACGTACACAGAGCTTTCGTGGCCTGACTTACACGGTTTGAAATGAAGTCTTTTATTTCGAGGTAAGAACATGAATTACAGTGTTTGAAAATATATTGCGTGAAGAAATATTGAGACGCAAGATGGATGATGTTAGAATATCACATAACAAAAATTCATAATTCATATATAGGCAAATTAATATTATAAATTCATTACTAAGATAGTGTAATTGCGTCATATTGTGAATATTATATCAATTATTTATTTTTAATCCGTCTGATCACAATATAATTTTATTTAAAATTTCTTATAATTAAGATAATAAAATATCATTCATGTTCCTTATCGATTGATCGATTTACATGTTCCCAAATGTAAATCGATTTATCGATAAGGAACATGAATGATATTTTATTATCTTAATTATAAGAAATTTTAAATAAAATTATATTGTGATCAGACGGATTAAAAATAAATAATTAAATTCATTACTGTCATTGTCTTATGTCTAGTTGGTATTAATTTTTAAATTAAGTACTTTAGGTTAGATGGTTTTGTGATCTTATGAGTTGTTGTATTTTGAGTGTGGTGTGTTGTTCTGTTGTGTATTATTGTTTTTGTTGTGTCTAATGTTTTTTGTGGGTGAAAACCCATTTGCAGTCAATAATAAATAATAATATTAATAATAATAATAAATAATAATAATAATAAAACAATAGTAGCAAGGACGCTGCAATAAATTTAGCGTGTGACTAGAACAGGGAACACAAGAAATACGTCAGGGGGAAAGCCTCTTACAACCCGTCCAATTGCAAAACCGAGAATAAGAACGTAGGATGAATGTTTGGCGTCGATGCTGGTACCCGGGTTGCAGGGCCGTG